>NW_020448697.1:570009-600294 GCF_003343035.1 Apteryx rowi
CTTCTCCTGCCGCCCGGCCCGGCCCGGCCCAGCACCGCTCCGCTCCGCTCCGCCCGCACCGCCCAGCCCGGCTCCGCGCCCCATCACTCGTTTCTAAGAAGCTCCCGGCAACTGCGAGCACGCTAACGCGGATAAAGAGAACATGGGATACATCCAGCAAACTTCTGAATGCTCTTTTTTTCCCTCTTCTTCTTTTTTTCCACCCTCAACGGAATCCAGTAAAAACAGTCTAATCTTGTAGGAAATACCTGGAGCTTCTTGCTTGCCAAAGAAATGCTTTTCGCCCTGAAATGTGTTTGAGGCTGCCAGCCCTTCTTCTCCCTTCCTCCTCCTCCTCACCGCTGTGGTTTACAGGACACTCCTGGGGGGCAGATTTTGTCGGCAGTCACGTTTCTGCGAGCCGGGGGCCGAGCGGCGCTCCCCTTTCCCCGCGGCTGCCCGGGGCCGCGCCGTAGGTGAGGGGCCGCCGTGCGCCCGCGACCCGCAGCGCCCCGACAGCCGGCCCGCAAAACGCCTTCGTGTGCGGAGCTCCGGGCTGGCAGCTGAACTCGCCGCTGCGTTAGCGGGGTCCGGCCCCGTCCGGCCGCGGTCTCTGTCCCGCACGGAGCTCTCTTGCCCCAGCCGTGCAGACGTCTCCTGCGGTCGGAGCTCCAGCCGCATTTGCAGGCTCTTCGCTGCCCCCTCGGCACGTGGGGGTGCGGAAATGCAGCGACGTGGGGGAAGGACGATGAGCTGCTGCTGGGGCCCCTCGCCGGCGGGCACCGTGGCGGCGAGGCGGCTCTCGCATCCCCGGGGCAGGCTGCGGGAGCGGGCGCGGGCGCGGGCGCGGCGCCGCACCTCGCCCGACACAGGGAGGGCCAGCCGGACCTGCGGCCGGTGCCCCTGGCTCCGCTGCACGGCATGACCGCCTGTGTTGGGGTTTTTTTTCCCTCCCCTCTCCTCTCCCTCCCTCACTGCCCGACAGAAACTCGCCTTTTACTCCAAAATGCAAGAAGCCCCGGAGAGCGGCAGCAGCGCCAGCACCAGCAGCTCCTTCTCCAGCCATGCCCCGGCCAGCATCAAGGAGGAGGACTGCAGCCCCGAGAAGGAGCGACCCCCCGAGGCCGAGTACATCAACTCCCGGTGCGTCCTCTTCACCTACTTCCAGGGGGACATCAGCGCCGTGGTGGACGAGCACTTCAGCCGGGCGCTCAGCCAGCCCAGCAGCTTCTCGCTCGGCAGCGCGAAGGCGGCGCGGAACGCCGGCTCCTGGCGGGGTGAGCGCAGGGCGCCGCGCAGGGCTGCGCAGGGGAGTCGCGCCCTGCCTGCGCCCCGGCGCACGCAGCGGGGTGCCCGGCGCGGCGGCGGGGAGGGAGGGTGCTCGGGGCTGCGGTTTCCCCTGCCGGGGGGAGGCGCGAGGCAGGGAAGCAAAGGGAAGCCCTGCAAAGGGAAGCAAGGCTCCACGAAACCCCAAGGGGAGCCCGAGCCGCAAGGACCTGCAGCGCTGAAAAGAGCCTCCCCCGCCGGTCCCTGCCGGGGCAGCTTTAAGATTAGCGCGTTGATAATCGAAAAATTGAAACGAAACGAACCAAAAAAAAAAAAAAAAAAGTGGAAACGATTTCACCAGCTTCCCACCTTTAAAAAGCAAATTGTTTATGTCCCTAAATCTCGCCCTGTGCATAGCACCGCCCTGATTGGTGCTGGAGCAGAGGCAAGGACCCTAAATCGTCGAAAACGGAGGCGTTCAAAGAGCCTGCCGCGCAGCTTCCCGCGGCGCGCTGCGCAGGGCGGCCGCGGAGCCGTCTCAGCGCGCCCGGTTTTGCCCGCGCCGACTCGCGGGGACACCCGGGGGACACCCGGAGTTAAACGTCCCCGTAGTTTCTCCTCTGCCCTCTGAGCCGCCCGGCGTCGGCACTTCTGGATTTTCGGGGGCCCTCCCCGGCGGGGCTCCCTGCCCAGCCGAGAGCCCGCCCGAAGATTTCCCAGCCTCTCCATGAATTTCTGTCGGTGGTTACGATGGCTGAAATATTTCACGGGCGAAAGATATTCAGCTCTGGAATTGATGGCATGAAAGGAGATTTCCTTGCCCGTAATGAACCACTTCCCTTTCTCCTGAGTAATGCCAGAGGTGTAGAGCTGGCGCACCTCCCTGGCAGATGTGTATTACGAGCACGTTTTTATTTGTCTCCAGAATGCACAGCATTCCCAATCAATAATGCTTAACATCTCTGTCTATGCTGTTAATATTCACTATTTCATCTTGCCCACTGCTTAACAGGCAAAGAAAATGCAGGGTCCTTGTCCTTTGTCCTGCTAGTCCTAATAAGATCTGCAAAATGCTTTCCAAATATATATTAATATATACCCGAGAAACAGACATAAGTCCAGTGTAATAGATGGGGAAATTGCCCCCAGGTGTTCAGAAAATTCAAGCTGACCCCTAGTCAAATCTCATCCTGCTCTTGCCTTCTTCGAAACTGTGCTGAGAAGCAACCGGTTTCCTGGCAGGGTCAGGCATCCTCCAGGGTGCTGGGTGTAAATGTGTAGATAGGGAGATTATTGCAAAGACAAACAAGAAAAAAAAATCTGGAAACTACTGTGGGGCGGTAGTTTCCAACTCAATTTCCACTATTGAGCAAAAGAGACGTCCCTCACCTTAGTTAAGTCTTTTCCTTCAAATACCCACCAAAAGAAACTTGGAACAAATGGTTCCAGTTTCATGGATAAGCCCTGGGCTAGGTCTGTTGGATGTTTAGCTGGAGAGGTATCTGTATTCGCCCGGAGCAATTCTTATGCTTGGCAGTTGCCTAGGGGATGAAGGGAATCAGAGGGTCTGGTTTTGAGTAGGGGGTCTGGGGAGGGGCAAGAGTGCTGGGGAAGGAGATCAGTGTTCGCTGGGTGTTCATGCTGATTTTCCTCTTTCGCTGTCTCCTCCGCCCCACTCTCTTCACCTAGATGGCTCCTTCCCTATGAGCCAGCGCAGCTTCCCGCCATCCTTCTGGAACAGCACATACCAGCCCTCCTCCGTCCCCGCCACCCTGAGCAGTCCCTTGGCGGCTGCTGCCCACAGTGAGCTGCCTTTTGCCACCGCCGACCCCTACTCACCGGCCTCGCTGCACGGTCACCTGCACCAGGGCAGCCCCGAGCCCTGGCACCATGCCCACCACCACCACCACCACCACCACCACCATCACCCCTACATTGGGACACAGAGCAGTGCCTACCCTCGCCCCACTGCCATGCACGAGGTCTATGGACCCCACTTCGACCCCCGCTACAGCTCGCTGCTAGTGCCCACCGCCTCTGTCCGCCCCCACCGCCTCACGCCTGCCTCCATGCCCGCGCCGGTCAGCCCCCAGTGTGAACTGGGCAAGAGCGAGGCGGGGGCCACTGCGGCCTGGACGACACCAGGACCCTTCCCCAACACCGCAGGGGACATGGCACAGAGCCTCAGCCTCAATGTGGATGCAGGTAAAGAGCTTCTCTCGGCCCCTTTGGGGTCCCCCCATCTGAGCTCGACCTCAGCCCCCTGTCTCCTTCCTCCCCACTCGCTGTCCTTAAGGTGACAGGGAAGTAGCCCTTGTGGAGTGGGAGCTGTGGTGCTGCTTTGGGTAAATAAAGTAGGGGAGAGAGAGGTCTCACAGGAGACACTGCCCTTGGTGCCCCTCTCAGGAGACTCTTGAGCCAGACAAGCGAGGAAGAGGAAGGGGGAGGATGGGACCAGGCAACACATCAGCTCCCCCAGTACCCTTTGAATTGCTGCAAACATGCCCTGAAGAAACTGGTCGCTTTGAAGTGCTCTTGTGCTGGCCCTAGCCCTGTCTTGTGTCAAGCAGCAAGAGCTGGGAGCAGGATGGAGCCACCTCAAGGGGTCGCTCCCTCCATGGGGGCACAAGTGCAGACCACCATAAAATTGAAGGTTCATTTCTAGGCTTTCCTTAATTTTTCTCCCACTTTTTGAAAGGAAAGCACAATTGCAAGTTGGTACTGGAATCTCATGTCTGGTCAGGTGCCTGGATGTAAGGCCGGGGGCCACAGTGGGGACAGGAAGGTGACGCGGGCATAGCCAGCACAGGCAGTTCCTAAGGCAGTGGTGGTGGAGACAAGGAAAGCCCTCTCTCAGAAGCATTACTTCATACTGCAGTTTGGTTACTCCATCCACAAAGGGTTCCCTTTGGTGGCCTCAGGCTAGGTGAAAAGGGCCATGTGTCTGTCTCTGGTTTAGTGTGGGTTCTTCTCTTCACTGCTTCCTTCTAGTGCTGAGGAGTCTCTGGCCTCATGCAGCAGTAAAGAAGTTTGTCTTTCTCTGTCCTAAATGCCTATACCTATTTTTCTTCTTCCTCTTTTTTTTTTTTCTTCTCTCCATTCTCAGGTTTACAGCCTCAGGATAAAAGCAAGGATCTATACTGGTTTTAGAGCTGTCCTTCACTCCTCTTCCCCTGGCTCTCCCCTGTAGATCTCTGCCTGTTAGACATGGTGACATTCAGAGCTGAAATCGGGTCAGTTTGTAACAGCTTCTGGTCTTGGTTTGCAGCTCGACGTTACTCCTTCTGTGGTGGATCCCTTCTGAGCTGATCTGCTGCCTCAAAGCCTCCTAGATCCCCCTTGCCCTTTTCCAAGCCCACTGTGGCCCTGCAACTCGGGGAAAGACAACGGGACTTAAAACGACCTGGCAATGCAAGGATGGTACTTTAGACTCATTTTGGAGAGGAAAATCCTTCTGTTGAAAGAGGAGAGCCAAAGACTTTGAACTTTTATTTAAACAAATTACACACCCAGAACTGCAGTCAGACTACTTTAAAAGAGTCAAATGACATTGYAGATGGTGATGCAAAACCACTGGTCTTCTTACAGGGGACAGAGGAAATCTTTTTTTAGTGGTGTGAATATTTTTTTTATGGCATTGAAAATTATTTCTTGAAAGCAATGTGGGAAAACTATTTAGCAATTTTTACTTTACATTATAGAAAAGTAAAAGGAGAAGAAGTCGGGAATTCATGAACGTTTTTGTACTATCAAAAAACTGGTCAGATCCTTCAGCTTTGTGGTTATGAGTGGCAAGTGTCTAGCTTGGGCCACCTGCCTTGGGCTTATAGAAATGCAGCTGTTCCACGGACAACTGTTCAAACTCCAGAAATATGAAAACCGAGGTGGCACTTCTCAGAGTTTGGCACAACATTTGCATTGGATATATATCTTTTTTTTTTTTTTTACAAGAAACATTTTATCATGAAAGAAAAATCCTATTAAAGAAGGGTGAGGGGAGAGAAATGTGAAGAAACTGTTCCACCCCAGCTCAACGGCCTTTAAGGGGAACACCAGAAAGAAAGGCACATAAGGGACAATAGGTCTGGGTTGCCTCTAATACTGCTCTTTGTCTATGTGTTGGTGTCATTTTGTCACTTTAATAGTTGGGGGTTTTTTTGAAGGAGGAAATAAGATATCTATTTAACTGTAGGAAAGCTGCATTAAAAGTATCTTCTTCTTTCACCCTGTGTGCTTTTATGAGGAATTTAAATTAAACAAGAGGAATGAAGCAAACTAGAAACTTCAGGATGAAATAGGAAAAATACCTGTAGTGTGGATGAAGTGAGTTATTTTATTACTTTGCGTTAAAGCTAAATAGAAATCCTAACAGTGCAAAATATTATCTCAAGAAGTTATAAACTATAGCAATAAATGCAAAAGAAGAAAAAATGCAGGGGTATAGCAATACTATATTTTAGTGTATGGTATATCTGTAAGATGGTTTAAAGCAAGGATGCCATTACATAATAACACATTTCTCAACAGACCTGATAGAAGATGGGATTTTAGGTATTATAGAGTGATAAATAATTAATGACAACAGTGCAGAAATGGCAATTTCCCCCTCTACCTAAAAGCAGGCTTTTTATATGCAAAGAATCTGATCCCAACACTACCATGTTTTGTTTGGTTCTGGGTTTTTTTGTTGTAATGTCTTTGAAGACTGACAAAGTTTGGTGTATTCAAGTGGAGAGTCCTAACGTCACCTTTTTGACACTGGGAGAAGCATCTGCCCTGTAGTAAATGATGCAGTAGAAAATACACTTTTGTACTGTGACGAGAGAGTTTGTTACCTTCCGGCGTTCTGACATAACTTGGGAGGGAAGATTACTGTTATGCGAACCATGTGTTGGAAATGGAGTTATGAATAACTAACTTGCCTCTCCTAGGTTTCAGATCAGCAATAACTGCAGCTATGGGAAAGAATAGGAATCTTAATAGTAAGAATAAAATAAAGCAGCGTGAGTAAAATATTACGGGGAGCTGGCAAGGAGTTGCTCTGGAATACAGTGTATGCAGAGCATCCCCAGCCAGAGCGCTGCAAATGGCAGCAGGTGACTTGCCGTGACTCTTTCAGCCAGACATGCCCATGAGAATTTCTTCCTTAGTCTCCAATTAGCCAGATCCCAGAAAAGCTGCAGAGGGCAAGTGAAGGACTTCAGGATTTATATTACCAGTTAGACTAAAAATGTTCTGAGGCTCCTGTTAAGAAGGCAGCAGCACTTTGCAGAGGAAAAGTAACTAAAAATGGCACCTAACTTTGTTGCGGTAGAGGCTTGGGGATGACAGTATCATTTTGTTAACATCTGCTTGCTGTTTTTCAGACTTTTTTAAAGTTTAAAAAAAAAAAGATTAATCTGGTTCTAGTGTTAACTGTGCTCCACTGCAACTGTTTTTTTTTTTTCCTTTCTTTTTTTGCCACTGTCCTCTGCAATTCCTAAGGAGGAGGACTGGACAATACGGCCAAAATATATTTGGAAACATTCATGTAAGCGAAAACCAGTCATTTACTTCATTGGCATTTACAATTCCTTTCGACTGTGAACATTTTCAGCATGAGAATTTATGCAACAAATACATAACTATTGGTATCAACACTTGTTCTCCAAGTAGTTGTTTCTTGATGCATTGTGAAAGCAGGCAAACACCAAAGTTGAGACTGTGGCTTAGGGTATTAGGCACTTTACAAACTACTTTTTAAAAGTGCTCCTACTCCAGCGGGATTGCAATCTGAGAGATTACATGCCCTGTCCTGGCTACCCCTGCGGAGTTTTGCTCCATGTAGGTTATTCTGCTGTCCCAAGGGGGATCGCCCCCAGCACCAGGTTAGTTGCTTAATCATGAATGTTTGCAGGGAGCCTGTGAATACAAAAGGAACACTTCTTACATATATATATATGTCTTATATGCCACATGCTTGTCATACAAGAGAAGAGTGGGGCTGTAAGTGCCCAGTCCTGCAGCCTAAAGAGCAGATACTCACGGTGCCCCTTCTGTGAAGATGGCACCAGGTTAGTACCGCAGTGCTTGGGCTGTCTAGTTAGGGAGCTAACAAGCAAACTAGCCCAGCTGCAACAAGCACACGTGTCTCCTGCCTCGTTTGTGCAGAGCCTGGGGAAGGAAGCAGAGCAATTGGCTTTGCGGCAGTGTTGCAGCACCAGGCATATGGAGAGTATCTGCTGGGGCTGAATGTGAGCAACTTCTAAGGGTCTGTAAAGTGAGCTCTGGCTATATTCACTGCAGACATTTCTTTCCCATGCAGAAAATAACTGAAGCTTAGCAAAGCACAAGGAAATACTGTTTTAATGAACTCTGAGGTTAACATTGATCTTTGTCAGGGAAAGGATGGAAGTGGGGATGGGATATACTATTTATGGCAGCAACCTCCACCTTATTTTAGCGAGGAGCTCCCTTATAGCAGCACTTGGGAGAATGCAGTATAGAGGTTTTTAGAGAGATATATAGGTGCCCCAGCATTTACAGTAGACACAGCTGGCTAATGTTAGCTAGCTTTAAGATATTGTTTCCTACTTCCTGCCTTCTTTTCCAGTGTTTTTTTTTCCATATGAGCCCCTGGAGAAGGAGGTGGGGAGGAGAGGCAGGGTCTGAATAATCCTCTGTGCCTCCCGCGGATTGTGCACTGCCCGTCTCCGGGGAAATGTATCTGCCCTGTCTCCTCCTTGGGTCAGGAGGGGCCGCCATGCCTTCTCACTTTCCCTTTGAAGTCCTATTTAAGTTCATGCCAAGTTCTAGCACGGGCTTAAAGGTTGGTCCCTTCCTAGAAGGGATGAGAATGCTACGGGTGTTTTTGGATGCATCAGGGCTCTCTGACTGACAGTTCTCATGCACCTTTTTCTGGGCAAGAGTTGTAATTAACATGCCCTTTTGATTGCAGGAAAGCGAGCCAGCTCCTCCGGGGGATTGTGGTGTCCTGGCCGGCTTCCCTGGCCTGCCACCCAGAGGAGCAATTGCAGTGGGAGAAGGAGCCGGACTTTGTGGTGTGATTATTTGGAGGACTGGAGTACTTATTTTGTAGGTTAGGCAATTTTTCACAGGGAAGCAGGGGAAATAGGGGATAGTAAAAGAAAATGAAAAAAAAAGAAAACAGAAAAGGGAAAAAAGAAAAGAAGAAAAGGGAAAAAGGAAGAGAAAAAAGAGAAAAGGAAAAAGGAAAAGGAAAATAAAAAGAAAAAAGAAAAAAGAAAAGGAAAAAGAAAAAAGAGGAAAAAGAAAAAAAGAAGAAAATGAAAAATGAAAAAAAAAGAAAAATCCTGCACTGTACAGGGAGCAGCAGGGACCAAGTCCTACCACCTAATCCAGTGGAACAACTATTTTTTTCCACCAATGAAGTCCTAAAGACAGCCTGCGACAGTCCCAGTTGCGCACAGACACAAATGATTATTCTCTCTTGACAGACCTGCACAGCTCCCTCCATGTATTTAACTGCAGCCACAGTGAGCTGGATCAGAAAAGAGACACTTGATAGCTGCTGTTTCCATGGTTGAAATATTTGTGAAGTTAGTGCATAATCTGAAAGCAGAAGCTAATAAATTATAGGGTGCTAATTGGGGCCGGAGTGGAGCTGTCAATCATATTATCCTAAACACACAGAGACCCTCATAACCTAAAAAGGCAAGAGAGACTCCAGGAACAGCTCCCAGTTGTCACTAGCCATGACCTCCAGTGAGAGCACAGAGAGTCAAGGCAGAGAGTTTATTCTGCTAAGAAAATGCAAATCCTATGTTTAAGAAGGCACTTGCATGTGTTTTTGTTTACTCTTCTCGGGAGCATATTTCCTAGGGCACCTTACAGTTTTGCTTTGCCACTTAGCAATTTTGCCACTCTTGCAATTTTAAAAAATGTGCAAATCATAGGAATTTGTAATCCTTACATTTGCATAGCCCTTAGAGTAAGTCACACGTTTTTAATCACAGCCCAACACCATTGCACATAACTCTGTCTGCTAAAAGCCATATTATTGTTCACATTTTTTGTTTGTTTGTTTCTTATGCCTAGAAACATATACATTTCTTAAAGGCTTCAGGAGTCTATGATTTGAGCCAGAGCACAATTGTGCAAACATGGTACCAATAGGGCAGTCCCAGCTCTGGTCACTTCGTCGTCACACTTTCCTATGTTGTTTTCATCAAGATTCTTGCATTTTACTCATATGATATAAAATTGAATCAAAGAAGGTTGAAGAGATTTTTGGTGACACTTTGCCCCAAGTAATTCATTTCTATCTTGAGACAACGAGAAGGTATTTCAGAAAGCATTTCCTGAGGGAAAATGTTGAAAAAATTAGGAACAACCCAAAAGTGAGGAGTGTGAAACCTTGATTTTAGCRACAGTATGACTAATGTATGCATGCCTGACAACTGGACTACAGTAAAGCCAAACCCTTTTCTTGGTGACACCTCACCTGGCCCATAATGACTGCCTAATCTTACAGCTGCAAGAAAACGACACAACTAAGTGTGCAAAGACTATTGAAGGTATTTCCAAATGTGTTATTTTTCCCTCATTTTTGATGCCTATATTAAGTATTTAACATTAAAATTGAATGCTGGCAGGGAGCAGAACCAGTAGTCCCTTCTCAGCTTGCTACCATGAAGACAAATGTCAGCATCTAACCAGGTGACACTGCCACTAAAGCCAAGAGCCACCTCTGGGTAGAGTAGGCAAGAGGACGTGTTTGACAACTGACTGGCAGTGGAGATGGCTCTCCGCTCCCTGACCTCTCTGTGCAAAACAGGAGAGCGGAGTTGTTTGTATAAGCTCATCATACTGTTGCAGTGTAAAGCCTTAAAGAATGGCAGTGTGAAAAGGACAGAAAAATAATCTAATTTGGCTGTCCTCAAATAGAAGCCAAATGGCATATTAAAAAAATTGTTATTAAAATATTATTTTATTATTAATTTATTATTATTTTCCAGCAGCAAGTATGTGGGAAAGCTCAGACAAGGATTAAGCATGTGTGAAATACATTGCCTGCTCCTAACTTCTTTCTGAAAYCAGCCCATGATCACCTGCACAACCTAATCTTCTCTCCTGCCAGTCAACGGCAAAATTCTCACTGTAGCACACTGGTGTCAGACCAGACACTGCACATTTATGTTTTGGAAAGTTTTGTTCATGAATTAGAATCACGCAACTGTACACAATGCATAAAGTGCACAATATGGACCAATGGGTTTTAAAAATTTGGAAGTGAAAGCAGTGGGTGTAACAATAATTGTGCAGCTGTTGCTGGTCTCTTCCCCCTGTGTAGGGGAAAAGTGTATTTAACAGCTCCTGCATACAATGTGGTGGTGTGAGCTACACCTTTCTTGATATCACAGTACTCAGACATTAAGCTGTTATATTGATTCTTACAGATTCCATCTAAAAATGTTTATATCAGTACTTTCTATCAGCTGGACACGTTGTGAGTAAAAAGTCTGTGTTTCAAGATACGCAATAGTCTGGCACAATGAGTCTTATCAAAGCTTTCCCAAAATTAGCAAAACCCCCCTGTCGTCAAATATAGAATGGAGATAATGAAAGAAAGCCTAGAAGGTACAAGACTGGCATCTGCGCTCATGTATTTGTGTACATGAACCAATCCACTAACTTTGTTTGAGCAGTTTCAGATAGAGGAAAATTCTGGAATACGCTTAGTGTCTTCAGCAACAGAATCAAAAACTGTAGAATAATATCTTTGTAACAATGGCAAAGACCATGTCAGCAAACAAACTAGAAAGCACAAAATATTCTCATAAAAGGTTAATTCTGTGACTCCCAGAATTCTGTAACTTCTGTTTCTGTGTAAAAGAAAGTTAAACATATTTGTGACTGGAATTTACTGAGAATTTACACAGGGTCAGCCCTCCTGGAAGGGTGCTTGAAATTGGGCTCTTGAAGAGAAATACACCAGAAGGTTAATCAGAGTAGTGGGTTTCTGGTGCTAGAAATGAACATCGAAACTCCACTGAATTTCCTATAGCACAGACAAATAGGTAAGTGTTCTTGCTTATCACACGATGTAGGAGAATAAAGGTGTTTCAGCGGCCACATCTCTAACAACCACTTAATGTCTTGTACTGTCAGGCAAGATAGGAGAAGTTAACACATTATAAAAAAGGTTATTTTATACGGTAGTATCAGTCATGTCACTGGCAATAATGACAATATTTTGGCATCATCACTTGGCCTTGAAGCACTGGGTTTCTGGTTGTTTATTAGAGTTAAAACATAATGCCAGTTAGAAGTGCCAAGTGTCATTATAAATAGAGCCATGATAGTTTCAAAAATCCACCCGGCACGCAAGCTCCTGCAACTCACTCCAGTGCACACGTGTGTGAGAAAAAATTAAAAAAAAACAATAAAAAGAAATGAAGGTGAATTAGAACTTTTAACCACTAACAGAGCTATAGAGGCTCTTTTACAGACATTCTTTTCTATAACAACTATTCTTATATCTGTTATAGCTAAGACCAGCTTTGTGTAGAGAAGAGGTAAGTTTGAATCTAGAAGAAAGCTTGCCCTCACAATAAGATTAAAATGACTAGTCCTAAACCCAGATCACAGAGAATAGGACTCAAACCATCATAGAGAGCATGCAGAAAATAGTTAAGAAAATATCTAAGAAAAAAATCTAAGAAAATAGCTAAGAAAAAAAAAAGAAAAATATCTAAGAAAAAAATAGGAAAGAATGGAGACACTAGTTGGTTCAGGTCAATGGTAAAACTCTCTTTGCTGAAAACAGCTGCAAGATGTCAAGCAAAGGTGCAACAGCACTGCTGTTATGAGGCCTTCAATAAGGATCTTTGTGCCTTCCTTGTGCCTGGGATAAAGGTGGTGAGGGAACCATGTTTTGAGGCATCTTGTGGATTTTATTAGTCTTGTTATCTAGGGTGCCAGGAAAGCTGAGGAATATCAACTTTGCCGAATGGTGAGGAACCTCCTGCTCTCAAGCCTGGGTTCTGGCTAGAGCTTCTCAGATAAGTGAGGCTGCAGTGCACACAGCTCTTACCATCCCTGTCTCCACCTATCAGTCTTTGGAGGTGAGATGCTTCTAGAAAACACCTGGGTTATCAATATAGCAGTATAATCTTTCTCCTTTCTGCTGGTCATTTTTAAGTTTCCTGAGTCTTGGGACAATGCTATTAAACTATAGATTATAGAGTCTCCCAGAGTAGATGAGTCCTGAATGTTAAATATGAAAAAGAAAGAAAAAGCATCTTAATGCTCCAAATTTTTCAGTCCCATGCTAGACATTGTAAAGAAGCAATGACAAGCAAACCCCTCTTTTCTCTCTCCCATCACCTCTCAGGAATTCCTCCTCTCAAGCTGCTTGAGTTTTCTCTTCAGAGCTCCTGACAGCCACTTTGCCTTAGCTCTCATTTTACATTGCTGAGCACTCACTCCACCTGCAGCACACAGGAATAAACCGAGTGATCCCACTGAAGCTCAGCATGTCTCTCATCAACAGCTACACACAAACAGGCCATAACTTTCTCTTTCACCCAATAAGGTGTTTCTTTCATAAGGCATCTGTTTATGAATGTAAGATCTTGATTGTGGTCAGAAACGGAAAGAGCCAGGTAATCAGTTTTTGGACAGATTTGGTCACTGGTGTGCTGGGTCAACATCCCTTGTGAGCAGCTCTGAGAAAGAGAAATGCAAAGATGGATAGGTGTTGTCCGGTGTAGACCAAATCACTGCAGGGACTGAACACAGTAGACCTGCTATGCCTTAAAACATAGAAATGATGCCACTGAAAATTCTACCTTAGTAAATAAATAATATCTACTGATTCTACCCTGGCCCTTCACATTTACAAAATAATTTACAGATATTAATTAATCACCACAGCATGTATGTTATGCAGTAGTAAATACTATTTATAGGTAATAGTAAATATTCTTCATCCACTCATATGGATGTCAAATTTGCAGTTGAGAGGTTAGATAAGTCATCTAAAGTCATTTAGATGTCCATGTCTGTCCAAGCGTGGATCAGAATTCAGTCATTGACAGTGGAGAGCCTGGCACTAGTAGGTCACCAGTGGTATCACATCTGAAGCATGCTAACCATTGGGGCTCATTAATCTCGCCAAGTGACTGTGCTRGGAAGGACAAGGAACAAGGAAGAGCCTGAGACACTCACCTGGCTGCAGCTCAGAGACTCACCTGGGGCATTCCCTGATCAATGCCTGGGGACACACAGCTCCTCCTCCCAGGCTGGGCAGCAGCAGCAGCTGCCCAAGAATGGTCCGGTCCCTCTGCACACTCCCAGGCCAAACCAGAGGAGGCTAACACTAGTCCCCATGGGTGCTGAGAAGAACCACAGGCAAAGCAATTGCTAAAGCCCTAAAACTCACTGCAAAGTACAGTCTAAACCATGGCACTGATGTCTTTTATATATAAATAAGTTACAGCATCCTGCCCATTTGCAGAGTATTTTCAGCTTTCTGAATTTCAGTCTTGACAGAAGTACCTAACAGGACAAAGTACCTAACAAGAAAAGAGAGATTAAAAATTGAAAAGGCACCAGATTCTGAAAAAGTCAACACTGATCTCATACAGTTCAATCTACTTGGGAAAAGCTAACAGACTTTGAAAAAGGCACTTCTGTCTCACAGGCTGATGGAGTTCTCTGAACTGATCAACAAACATGGAAAAGGATGCTCCAGCTGAAATAATCTAATCAGATTTCCAAAAGGCTTTCTACAAAGTCCTCCACCAAAGGTTTTTAAGGAAGCTATATTTTCCATGAGGAAGGCTCCTCGCCTGGATACATAACTGGCTAAAAGATTAGAGAAAAAGGATAGGTAAAAATGGTCAGTTCTTGGAGGGAAAGGGATCCACCAGGAGAATTTCACAGGAGGGATTAATGCTGGGATTTGTATCATTTGGCATAGTCAGAAACAACGTGGTGGGAGGGAGAGGACACTAGGACAGTGAGGAGGAGGCCCTGTGAGGAGCTGAAAAAGGACCTCACACACCTGAGTGACCAGGAAATAAAACAGCAGGTGAAATTCAAATATAGAATGATTCAAAGAGAAAGTGAAGTAACATGTCAAAATTATAATCACAACTTCACAAATAAAAGGATGGGCTCTGACATGGCCATTTTCACTCAGAAACAACATATGGGGATTAAGATAAAGAATTCCTCAAAAATGTCATTCAACGCTCAGAGAGATCAAAAAGCAGATAAAATAGAAGGGATCATTAAGAAAGGAACAGAGAAGAAATGAGAAAACACCCTTATGCCACTATATAATGCATCTTGAATAAAATGTGCAGTTTGGATCTCCCCCTCTCAAAAAAGAGATTGTAGAACTATACAAGGTCTGAAGAAGAGCAGAGAGGATGACCAAGAGTGTGGAGCAACTCCTCTATGAGGAACAATGCAGTAGATCAGGTTTCCTCAGTGTGGGAAAGAGACAACAGCCCACAGGTGAGTGTGGGAATGATAGAGGTCTGTAGAGTTATGGTACCACAAAGTAGGAGGAGAGGGAGTGATTGTTCCCTCCCTCCCTATAAGAACATGGAAATCTACTCTAGTTATCTGGGCTCCTTCTGTGGTCAGTAGAGACAGTCTCCTCTAAGTGGTGGCATTTGCACAGACCTTGCTCCTTCCCCAGTCCAGCTAGTTCTATAAAACCAGCACTGATTTGTGAAGAGCAAAGATGAGCTATATAATAGGTCAACATGACACTACACTAGATCAGAATTTGCTTTACCATGTCATGTTACAGGAGCCTTCAATGCCTCTTTAGGGCAATTAAAGAAATGTGCAATACAAATAGCCCTACATAATATTCCCCCCAAAAATGCTCAGTGCCAAAAGGAATATTCACAGGAGAGAAAGCAGCCTGGATCTCCATGGGAAGGAGAGGGGAGAACAGCACAGCCACTCAACTGCATCAATGATGCAGAAGTTTATAACATACCATATTGTAACCAATAAAGGAAGAAGGAGGTGTTTAATACTCTGAAAACCTCTAATAAACCCAAGCCTGATCTATGTGGCAGAAAAAAATATGTATCAGAGTTGTTCATACTGAAAATGAAGATTTTGCATACAGAACTTTGCAAGGGTGTGAGCTATAGTTCTAACTTTTCTTTCACATGCTCTTTTCTAGAGTCGCAGTAATAGCAAGGTAAAGCGCTCTCTTGACATTGAGGTTTAAAAGTATCTTCCCTTTGATCTTTACTTCTCAGGTTTCTGGGATGTTGCTTTTGTATTGGCTCGCATGAAAGAAGTCAGAGTTTGGGTATATGCACTGTCTGACTGCAGTATCACATCACATCAACTTTATTACATCTAAAGTAGCACCGTTATTCACATTTCTCTCCACTTCCAATTCTTATTTGAACAGGGATTTTTCAACACCATGCCAGCCATAATCTCTAGATGACTGATGCTTGTGAGGCCAGGGTTTTACACTGCACTGAAATAAACAAAATTTGCTTATAATGACTAAAGCAGTACTTGCTGAACTCGTGCCAAATCTTGAGAAGCTAAGCACTGGGAGGCAGTTTCTCCACTGCTATATATCAGCATAGCTTAACATATTTAACTTGATTTACAGCAGATGAAGATTGCACCCATCTACTTTATAATAGTCTGTGAATGAAGCTTTTATTAAGAACCTTTCAGATTTGCTGACAGCAATCGCTACGCTCAGCACATTTACAATTCAGACTTCAAACATCACTTGCTCATTCCTCCAGTCCTTGCAGAAGGAACCTTCCCAGGAGGGGCTTCTGCTTTTATTTAGGTGGTTTCCCCTGGCTAACAAGGAAAGTCAGGAAGAATTTTCTTACTACATAGATATCACATGCTAGACCTGGCCTCAATGTATGCCTTAAAGAAGGTAAAAATATACAATATTGCCTCTGCACTTGAGGCTGAGGCTCTCAGCACACTAGTGTGGTCATAATGACTGTTTCACTTGTACCCTTATCTCAGATTATACTTTTTTGATATATCAGGATTCTTTTCTCCCCAAAATACATCATTTCCCTAAAAAATAAATTATCAACCCTTGAAATCTACTTACATTTATCTAAAAACCTCTAGCCTTGAAAGTCAAGACACTTGAAATTCAAGGCTTTCTTCTGAATCTTTACCTTGATCTGCCACAGCAGGCGGTGCCAGCAGTCAGAGACAAACACAGGGCAGGTAGTGCTAGTTTTCCTGCCAGGAAGAGAATGAACTATAAAAGCCTTGTATGCTCTTTTCCCCTTACATGTGTGGCTCCTCCACTGTCTCCAGAAATAGCTATGAAAACTGCCATTAGGGGCTGCTTAAAGGCAAGAGGTGACTTCCTGATACTGAACAAGAGTTGTTGGACAGAATGGGAATCATCACGAAGAGTTTGAATGTGAAAGAGAAGATGCATCACTTCGATGAGATAGAGAAGGTGAAATGACGAAGACGTGTAAAGAGGAGGATGATACGGAAAAGTGACAGGTTAAGAAAAACACTTTTTGCAAGAGGCAGTATGAGTGCAAGGGAGGCAGGGTTGCATGCATCAAAGTCTGCTTTACCATAACTCAGTGAAATACTTGTGTTTGCCTACTTCCTCTATAGCAGGATAAGGAAGGAGAGGGAGAATGGGGTGACAGGCAGGGCCAGGCCCAGAAGTGACAAATCCCACCAGAGAGCATGCCTCAGAGCACTCTCCATGCACAGGGAAGATTATGTATTTTGTCCTCCACTGATTTCAGCAAGCTATAGAACATGATCTTCATATTTGGACTTAGAGATTTGTGTCTTACCCAGTCCAATCCATTTCTCATACTCTCAGGTGCAAAAGGCATAGATCACTTGTCAATGTGATGCTGAGCTATCACTATTGGTGATGCATTGAACTTGACACTTTTTTCTTCACTACAGTGTGATAAACCCTCCATCAAGACTAGTCTTGTCCAGCATAAACTCACAGAACATGGCCAAGCCAAGACTTCTCTCCTGTTCTACACAGAAGAACATCTTGTCCTCGGTTCTTTCTACACAGCTTTTGGTATTTATGACTACTTCAAGACTGTGAGGGCATTTCTTCTGACTACATTATTCTTGCCATGTGCCACTGACTCTGAGCTCACCCACCAACCCAGTTTCCCCATGTTGGATAGGCTCTTGCATGATTCTTTTCCAACCCAGACCTACGCACGAGACTGAATCCACTTGGGTTTTCATATTATGGACGTAGTCATGAGGCCCATGAAAAGTGTTGCCTAGACAAACTTCTTGGCAGGATTCAAGGCTTCTCCTGCTAAAGAAAAAGAGACCATATGAAGTCACATTGATTTTCAAAATCTTTGTGATTTGCTGACTGAGCAGTATTCTTGATTTAAGTGAAATTACACATGAATGTGAAATCATCCAGTGCGGTGACTATAGAACTGGGATCTTCCTGGTTTCTGGCTAATATCTGTTACTGGTTAGCAAACGCTACTCCTGTTTAAGTCACTAAAATAGAAGGAATGGCTGTACAATCAATCAATCAGCACTTGATGAGGATGGAAATATTATACCATTATTTATTTATTTATTTATTTATTGGTCATTCATGGTATGGTGAGCATAATTTAGGAAAAAAGTACTAGAAGTGCTGCATTTGTTGTTATTACCAAATCCTGCTTGTATGCTTATTTGTAGATGCATACAATTGATTCATATAATTATAGACCATTTAAATGGGCTTTGTTGGGATTTTAAAAGATCTTAATTAAAAAACTCTCTAATTTTTACTTTGCTTGAGTAAAATCCCCAAAAGGTCAAAAATCAAATTTCCTGTTCCACTGTTTTGGATCTCCAATTAAGAAACTTTTGAAACCTGATTTCAGTTTGGCGGTGCATCTTAAAAATCTGTACATACTGACATCAGACTGTGTTTTTAATTCTCGCCAGTGTCCTCCATTATCAAATATTTGCATAAAAGCAAGCATGATTTTAAGATTACTGACAGATGCCAATAATAGCTGTGCATAATTAGCAAAATACTATTCATGAAGAAATTTTCCCAAAAACTTATTGTTGCCTTTTATTCAGTATTCATTTTTTCTGTTGTTTTATTATATACTTTGATTTGATCTCCAAACACATCAAGGTAAAGTATTTCCCTTTATCCAAAGGTTCAGTCTAATAAGAAATGAGAGGATGATTGAGATTAAAAAGGAAAAGGACAAGAAATGCAAGAAAAGAGGTTCATCTAGATTTACAGATCAATTGTTGTGCAACTTAACATACAACACAATTGCAAAGATTTTTTTTTAATTAAATAATAAAATAAACTATCCCCAGCAGTGAAAAACCCAGCCACCTTTCTTCAGTTGCTTTCTGATTTGGATTTCATAAAACCACAACTAGAATTTAAGCTAGTTTTTCCAGTCCATAAAATCTTTTTTCTGCRCAAGACTAAATGGATTTCAATTGTTTTTGTTTTCATAAACCAGTGGGTCCCATTGATGGGGATGCACACCAGGACTCCTTTTTAAGCAGGACAGTATGTGTGCCAAGGTGTACCAAAAAGCTGAGGTACATGTGGTTGAGTAAAGTTAATCAACATAACAGTAAAATCATTTGCCATTTGATACAAGTTTTATTTCCTTAAACTATCTCCTGTGAAACACCCAAACCATATTTAGAAAATCTAAAGATATGTAATTGTCTTCTTATACTCCTACACATCATTCAGTACCTTATGATACTTTCTAGCAGTTTAAATATTTTAGAAAGGTGGGGGTTTTTAAGTCATCTTTATAAGTATGGCAAAGTGCACAGTGTTTTTCTTATTACATCTTCTTTTGTAGAGCTTTTTCTTCTCTCCTCAAACAGAGGCAACCAGACTTAACTAAGTTCAGTAGAATCGACAATTCCTTGATCTTGGTTGCTGTCTTTGACTAGTACCAAATAATTTAAGCCTTCTTGATTCCTTGTTTCCATTAACGTGGCTGAAAGAATACTGTCCGAATCTGCACATGGAACGTCGCTATCTGCATTTAAAACAAAAACAGCCCAGTGATACACATGCAGTATTAGAAAGCAAAAAATGTCAGACAGCTGGTAGAGAAAGTTTGTCTAGTGACCATATAAGGAGTGACTGATGATTCAAATTTATTTTCTGCCTGGATTATATCTTCAACCAAATCACTTAGGAATGGTTGGTCATCACCACTCATACCATTAGAGGTAGCAATGCCGTTATGAATATATGATTTGCTTCTTCTGGTAGTAAAGATATATATAAGATATATAAACATATAACCAGTGTGATTTTAATCTGTACCTTTATATAATCCATTATGCTAAAGTGTCTTGTACTGCAGGCAGTTTTCTACCTACTAAATTATAACCTCTCTTTCTAGAAGAGTTATAATATTGTCTTTCTAGAAGTTTAAACTTGAAAATCCAGCATGTTTTTCCCAATTCTAACAATTTTTTTTTTCCTAATTTGGTGCTGCTCATATAGTCAGAGTTGCCCAGAATCTATTGCAAGGAATACATCTTTTTTTTAAATGTAAAAATAATTAACTAAAGGCTCAAGTTATTATTGTTGCTATTTCATGTATTTATTCTTAGTAACACATACCTTTTTTTTATTACAGTCCCTCCTTATTTTACTTCACAACTGGAAAACGAAGCATGTGATATTCAGGGTCATCTAATCATAGGAATAACAAGCATTGTACTGTTGCACCAGGCAACATACAGTTTATTATGTCACCATAATCACCACCTCCCGCTCCAGCTATGAAGTCAGAAGTCTGTTCCACATGCTAGAGTCAATTAGGAAAGATTATCAGGAAAAAATATGAAAGAGAATTTTAATTTAAGAAACCTATTAGCAAGATGAGGATTGGGATATAGAACAGACTGTGTTCACATACCACAGTGACTGACAGCTACGAAAAATCATTTGATACTCGCTTTGTCAGTTCAGGACTATTATGGCAATATTTAGTAATTCAGTCCTCACCAAGCCTTCACGAACCAGTACAGCTTTTCTTTGTATTTGGTTTTTGTTTAATAAAGCTTTTAAAGGAAACCCTCAGGGGCAAGCCACTTTGGAAAAGACATGCTGGCAAATGCTGAGGGCATGTTTGCAGCAAACTCTTAAGAGAGAAACCTTAAAATAAGGACCCAAGTAAAACCGGGTATTTACAGACCAGACATATGCCGGCTGACCTGCCTAAGTATAGAACACTAGAGGAGCATTCAGATTTGTTTCCTGTATAAGTATCTGGAACTGATGAGGTGATGTTTACACAAATGTGAGTATGAGGTCACTGAGATATTTTTACCAGATATATAGATACATTACTAATTCTTTCCCCCACAGGTCTGAAGAACTACAGAATATATAAAATATTATAATCCTCTTTTAGCCTATATGCCACTGCATTTCTCATTATACAGAAAAAGAGCTAAAAAATTGAACACCTTGCCTTGCTTTTTACTTTTTGAGCTTTGCAGACAAAATAAGCACGAAAGACTATTTTTGCAGAATATGCATTAACCCATTCAAACACAGGAAGAATATAAAGCTGGTATCCTTTCTCCTATGATATGACACAGATAAGCTACATATTGCCACTTTCACAATGAGATTTTTGACTGCGTATGCCCTTTCTTTCACTGTTGTGTCTTTTCCTGTTAGCAGAGCATTTGGAACCCATGAAAGCTTAGCGCCATGTATACTGCTGCATAAGCCAAAAAGTTTATGCAAATATGTCAAATTATAGAGTACAATGCTTGCCTCTCATGCAAGTCAGCATAGGAAGCAAATAATTTTCTCATATAATTAGTTATATGATGGATGGAGATAGAAGATACTGAAAATGAGCAATTGAGAGAAAAAAATGTTATATGCTGTGGAATTTCCCCCAAAACGTGAGGAGTAGAAGCAGCACCAACACTGGGAAGCCATAAACCATGGTCAGCAATGGAGAAAAGTCTGCATAATCTCAGAAAGCCCCTTCCAAAAACCCATAAGAATTTAAAGGAAGGTAGGGAGAAGCTGGAGTGGGGATACAGGTCAGCATATTCATGAGATATCATTCTTTTCTTTTCAGTTTTAACATTGCTAAAATTAGTTGATTGATGTATAGTCATGCTGGGTTATACGTGAGTAAATGCAGGATAAACCATGTGATGTGATCCCCTCAGATTTCACAAGCAAAGCCTGGCTGACCTAACAAAACACCCCGAGAGTAGGCCTCCAAGAAACACCTTCATGGAACCTGAAGTCGTGCTGGGAAGTCAACTCCAAATGCTTAAATCCTGTGGGATTGTCTACACCGTAGACTGCTGCATAGTGCAGAGTTACCCATGTTAGTTTTAAACAACTTACCTCAGGACATGCAGTAGACTAAGTCCAGATCTATGTACAGGCTAAGTACACTGCTGAGAAGCAGGTCCCCGCTAAACTTTGTGCTCTCACAGATAGACTCCTTCCAATAACCAAAACGGCATGTTCAAAGCTCTGCACTGTAGTTGCACAGACATCTGTCTCAGGTGTTAATTGCATATGATCTTGAATTTTCTGGGCACTTTCCCTAGCAGAGGCGTTAAGCACAACATCCTAGCCAAGCTGCAGGTAAATTAATTACAATGCACCTCTTCAGGGGCAGGCAACAACCTTACTCTAAAGAACACCACATCAAGCGGTACAAGAAACTATGACCTCTTGGCTCATGCTAATGAGGGATGGAGTTTGTTTGCTTTGTCTCCTCCAAGAAGACTGGTCCTAGTCTGGTAAAATCTGTGTTTCCCACCTCCAAATCTCAGCATCTCGCTCAGCTGCTTCCTGTACCAAGCCAGCATGCAGTGCCACCCAGGCCTCTCAGGTGGGTCATGGATCCTACCTCGGGGGAGAGAGACAATCACAGAGTGCATTTCATTGCCTGCTTGGTAGACTGTGTGCATTTACTAAATGTTTTGAAGTCATTTGCGGAAGGGTGCAAATTTTTATGATGTCTTGATAAGTAGATGGTTTGGGGGGAGTTTAATTTCAGAAGGTGACAACGTATTAGGAAAAAAAAGTCAGTAGAAAAGCTGATTGGTAGAGACTGAACAAACTGATCTAGAGATGCTAATCTTCTACTAAAACTATTTCAGGGTCAGATCCTCAGCAAGTGCAAATTAACATAGCTCCATAGAAACCAGTGAGACTCCAGTGATTTACACTAGCTAACTATCCACTCTGAGATGTTACTAATTCTAGGTAATACATTCACATACAATTCTTAGCAGCTTCATATGGGAAGGATGACTTATTTCAGAAGTGCGGTCACATTTACTTTTTTCCCATTAATATCCTCTTGTTTTTCTCATACATGTTAGATTCTGGAGTATTTTATTGAAACCTGTTGATCACCTGGAACTGCAGGTCCTGTGTTTGGGCTTCTGCATGCTTCCAGTGAGCATATAAACAGAACAAATATATATCCATTTTAATACTTCATTCTGTATTACATATCAGTTGAGATATATCTGTGTTTCCTGTCTAATCAAGCACATCATTCCACATGGTCTGAGGGTGACTCACTAAGCTTTGCTGTTCTGTCAGGTGCTAATGATGCTAAAAGTGAGGATTTTGCTCATCCTGCATTTCCACAGCACTAAACTGCTTAAAGCATTGACTGCCTATCTTTCCTTTTATTTTAATAGATTTTCCAAAGATAAATTTTTGGATAGAAACCTGTGTGCAAGATGCTGTCATGAAGAATACAGATATAAGCCTGCTAGAGCTGTTTATTATCACATATTATTTGTGTTACCTAAGAACACCAAAGAAAGACCAGTTCCACATTTGTGGCTATACAGCATGGCTTTATAAACAGGAAAGCACTCCCATTGTCCAGGTCACAGAGTAGGATTAATTTTACCTAGTTTTAATCATTCAGATCTTATATGTCCAGTTTAAGCTCCTCGCTTAGGCTCCCTTTACAGTCAATGGAAAGAAAGGAGGGATGAGTCACATTGAGGAGATGCTTATTTTACACACTTATCTTTAACAATACTTTACCAGTACACAGTCAAAGTAACAGCCTCCGAACATGGCTACAACTCTCTGGTCACTATCAAAGAGCCTAGACAGCCAGGGTAAACTCTGTGCCTAAGGTTTAGTTGGCTCTATCTSTACACCCATAGTACACAAATGTCAGCTATTATTATTATAGCATCACATTGTCTGATCGAGTGTTTTCCTCAATTTAAAGCAAAGTGTTACATTACTTTTCTAGCAATATCATACTGCTCATGTGTATTCTCTGGAACTAAACAATATTTGTCTAGGGGACAAATAAGAAATGATAACTCCACCAAGTCCCCTTTTGCCTGCAGTGTTGTAACCACTCACTGTTTTGGAAGAAGCTTTCGTGCTGACCTCTACTGGCTTTGGGTCAGCCACTCACTAAGGTAAGTGGGGAAGAGGATTATTGACTTTCAGAAAAATACAAAGGAGACTAGATACAAGGTTTAAGAACTGTCTCTTATCTGCACATCTGCTTTAGAGAAGTTTCCGTTTGTCCAAGTGATTACTTCAAATCCAGAGAGGTGTGCAGAATAGTTTTTAAAAAGTAACTGGTTTTAGGAAAATAAACGGATGACACTTACATGGGGAACAGAAGACAAGTACTATTCAGCCAGCAAAGAGGGCAGAGATGTAGTTAAAGGTGAAATCACTAATCCCAGATTTTAATACCAAATCCCCCTGAATACAAAGTTTTGCACCAAGATTTTAAAGGACCTAGTGACATTTTTAGCAAGCACTTTGCTTGCTGAAGAAAATAAATAATCTAAGTGACTGGCTTTGGAAAGAAAAGCAAAACAAGGAGAAATTAGTGAAGTCTAACTGGTTTTTGTCTTCCTTCATTTTTCAAGGAGCATCTCCAATTTATGGATTAAAACAGATCTTTTTCTTGCCAAATGTGTTTTCTTTTACTCTGTTTAAAAAATATATATATGGCTTTTAAGTAAAATGAAAGATTGTGGGCAACTGCAACCAGCTTTTGAGGGTTTTTTGTTTCAGTTGCTGTTCATGTCCACTCAAGTCAAAAGCATTTCTTTCCCAAATACTTTTTCCTATTCAAAGAATGAACTAAAGAAAAACTGATTCACATAGTTTTACTGAAGAAACAGCACTCAGCTCATTACCAGCTTTTTTATAATGTGAGCTGATTTAAAAATCAGCACAGAAGAAATATTTTTGAGCAATAGATTTGAAGATGAAAGTTGTTTCCTATCCACAAAATAGATACAAGATAACTGTGGAGATCGGCACAACAGGCTGCTCTGGATTTCCTCAGGCTTCTTCCAACTGTTTTACATCTGCTCTCATCAGAGGCGCCACTTCTAGCAGCCACAGGGGAGTGATCTGACAAAATTTCTGAGCAATTACACGTTTTCCTTTTAGATCCAAAATGGATTACGGAGAGCACTTAGCAGCAGCCCTGATAAGAACAGTCCTCCTGGGTCACAAAGGCAAGGAGCCACTTAGGCTGCTTAATGCCCAGTTGCCTCATGTAGGTGAAGAGGTCTGCCAGAAGAAACAGGTGTTTCCATCCGAAAAGAGGGCACATTTGGGAACTGAAAAAATACAGCGCTGTCTTGCAAGAGTAAAAAAGTGCTTTTTTTTGTACAAGAGTAAAAAGTTATGTCTGCAAATAGATTACTTTCACAGCAATTCAGGACTATCCTGTTAGCATGCTGATTCATGACACTTTATTTGCACTTTTTGAAACAGCAGTCTTATGTTTCAGCAGTGAATAGGGGACTTTGGTGATCTGGGAGTTGATTCAGCCTCTACTTTATAATTCCTATCTGATTCAAAACCATTTAGGTAACCTACTGGTGTCTCAGTCCTCCAGCTGGAAACTGCTTCCCTCACTCAAAAAATGTTAATGAGTCTTGCCTGCCTGCATTCAATGTCCTGGGAAAGTGCATAAGAGCAAGAAGGAAAAACTCTAAACTGGTAGAGCTCAGAACTGCCGTGATGCAGAGCACCTGCAGCAACCGCTGGGACTGGTATTGTGCGCAGTTGATAAAATGCAACAGGAACAGGGTATAGATGGATGCAGGTGCATGACTCTCACTGACACCACTTCCAGTTGAAATCAGTGAGAGGTTGGTGAGGAAATACCCAGAGTCCAAATAGAAATGCAGAAGGCATTTAGAACAGCTGGGGCTTTATAAAATACTCACTGCAGTGCTTATTCTGCAGTCTGATACCCAAGAGAAACAGACTGGTGTTCTCCAGCCTATGATGTTTGTAAAAACGGTGTTGCTCTGGGACCACTGCTGCTACAGCCAGAGAACTGCTCTGCCCGTCCCAGTGGGCTGCTGCCTGATCTCCTGGTCCTGGAAGAGGTCCTGCAACCTGTAGCCAGCCACTGCGACCATCCTTTGATTGGGACCGCAAAGTCTGTCTCTTACAGGGATTCCTTCCCTCCCTTCCAGGGAGCAGTGCCAGGAGCTGTTGGTATTGCTCAAGCATATTTGCTGCCATCCGATGCCTCCTTTAGAGGGGTAACTCCTGCAATGCCAGAGCTGGTGTCCCTTTGCCATCCCCGTACTGTCCTGTTAGCATGCTGTCCAGGCCACTAGCATACTATCCGTATTAGTGCACCCACACTTGCAGTCTGCATGTCATACTCCACCGGCATTAGTGTTGATGAGAAAATCTAGTGTTTTTCAGCTCTCCCACCTATGAAATAGTGATAATAGCATGCACTGACCTACTAACGGTGTGGCTAAATACAGGTATGTAAAGATTCAACAGAATTTGGAAGATGTATGATCCAATGTAGGGCTAAGTATCACAGTTATTTTGAGGCCTATCATTTCACTTTGCTTGACATTTGGCTCTTTCTTTTGGAACCAAGTCTCTTAGTGAGAGCAAGCATTTCTTGGCAGGAGATTTATGACAGAAGTTTCATTACACACAAAGGCCAACGACCACATAACATTTTTGGAAAACGTTGTCTGGGATAACCTATCATGGAACTGTCTTTTGGATTATTTATTTTGGCTGTAATCTTTCTACTACTACTAACACTGGAGGTAGTTCATTTAGTCTCAGCTAAAAATGAATGCAAATTTAGGGTTATTCTTATCAAAAAATGCTTATCTATTATAAAGCATTTTACACATTGCAGACCAAGACACAATCCATGCCCCAAACTGTTTACGACAGAGTCATTAAGGAATGCACATTTTAGTCTGAAAGTCTGAATGGAACCTGAATTGCCCGTTCCTGTTTAAATCAACCACACTTCTGGAGCCAGCATTTCACTGAAATCCATTGCAAGAGATTTACTCTGCAGGCAGATAAACAGCTGAATTAGTCTCTGGCCTGAGGGCTACAGAACACCAACATGCATGTATCCCTGATCAGATGATCCAGCAACATTAAAATACTGCCAGGACTCTAGACCTTCAGTCACCCACAGTACACAGCATAATGTTTGAACAGGCTTATAAAGGCTGCAGTTGAGGAAAGGAGATAACCTATAGGTAAACTATCAATATATGGGGAAATAAGTATGCATGTTATAGGGACATGTAAAGAGTTTATCAAATGTTTAGTCTTTTAAAATACATCTATATGAAAGGATGATAAGAAGAAAATTCAAGTTACAGTGCTGTCTGGTGGGCGTTCCCTTTGTGATAATCACCAAATGAGCCAGAGAAGAAATATGGAGGAGTTGTGAGAACAGAGGCATGAAAAGATGAAACAGAAGCATGAAAAAAAGTTTCCTTGATTTCCCATCCCAATGCAGATCCAGCAGCAGGACTGAGGCAACAACAGCCAGGCAGAGCCTATTGAAAGAAAAGTGCAGAGGGAAGCCGGAAGAGGGAACAGGGCCATTGCGGGGAAAAAGGGTAAAGCTAGAGCATGCCAGGCAAAATAGGCTCTGGCTCTGAGAGCTATTGCCAAAGCTCTGCCTATACTGAGTTGCCCTGCTTACCAAATGGAACAGATTTTACCAAATGGGGTATTATAAACAGGCTTAAGGGAGTCTGATTTCAAAAACGGCCACTACTGACTGATCCCTGAATGTAACCTACATTATGCAGTACCACTAACTATTATTAAGGCTACCCTGAAAGTCCATTACACAACCATGTTTTCTGTTGTAAATTACTTTTCAAATTTTAACAGTTCAAACTTTTCATGGCAGATGTCAGTCGCAATGTGTATTTTCATCTTCAATAAGTTGGTCATTTCTAAGAACATTATTTTGTCTCTGGCAAACAAATCAAACACTGCTTTTTTCTTTGTGATCTCTGCTGTGTGTGGCAGTATCTGAAATTTTGGTAAAAGAATGACTTTTGTGTTAAGAATGACTTTTGTGTTAAGAATGACTTTTGTGTTAAGCACATGCATTTGTCATCCCAGTGAAAATACTGACTTGCCTAAATTGACCAAGTTAACAACACGAGGAAAGACCACAGTTTGCACATGCTAAACAGAGACTTGCACTGTGTTACATCTGTGCCAGGCCTGGTCCACCAAAAGAATGACAACCTATATTCCAAGGTTTCCCCATCTCCCAGCAGCAGAGGGGCAGGCTGCATAGGTAAAAGTTTCAGCCCTACTGAAGATTCAAAAGCCGTCTGAACAAGGTCTTGGGCAAACTGTTCTAGGCGACCCTGCTTGAGCTGGGGGGTTGGACTAGATGATCTCTAAAGGTCCCTTCCAACCTCAACCATTCTGTGATTCTGTAATTTTAACAGATACTGATGCCACAAGAATTTCTTAACTCTTTTAGTTTTCATGTGTCTACAGTCAGTAGAGTTAGGGAACACAGAGCAAAGATGTCTAAGCTAGGAAATCACATTAGCTCAGAAGTAGATGTAAGCAGCCAAACAGCACAGCCCTGTGTGCAATGGATGTTGTGTTATAGTAACCATCTAAAAATTAAACAAGTCCAAGATGTTGTGTACAAGTTCAATGTGGCAAGTCATCCAGATTCCAGCTATCATCAATAGAGAGAACAGCAAAGGGTGACTCCTTTCATATTATGATACATGTCTAAAATATGAGAGACGTCACTCTCTGGAGGCACCTGTTTCTCATCCTGACTACAGAGATATCTAGAAGAATATCGTAGACCAGAATTCCTAACTTCTAGACAGCTGCATTTAGGCGAGATAAAGTCCATCCAAAATGTAAGGCCTATTAGCTTGGGCAAAGTGCCTAATTAATTGGTTGTACTACTTTCCTGAGCCAACGCCAGGCTCAAATGTGTGCCAATTTAAGTATCTCTTTCCCGAACTCCGTTATTCAGAATGAAGATGCCGTTAAAGAAACTAAGAAATTAAATTACATGCACATGCACAAAGCTCTTCACTATGGGATAAAGGGTTGTGAAATCAGCTGTTAAAAAAGTAGGAAATGCTAGGTTGCCAGTGCTAGTTTGCTTTGGTCCCATCATGCCTATGATACAGTCTTTAGCCTTATAATGACATAGTACATTTTCCTCATGACCTCAACCGATATCATGCACAGGCTGGGTCTGATGTAGACAGAAATTGTGGTGGGGTAGGGCAGACTGACACTTGTAAAGCTACACTGAGTGATAAAGATGAGCAAAATATCAAACAGAACCATCATTAACTGAGCATTGGACAATGTCTGTGAATTGAATATAGGTAGAATCCTATAGAAAAAGAACTACTTAACTGTGTAATTAAAGACTATACCATACCTAGAATCGATCAGGATATTTTTCAGTAAATCACGAAAGTATTGATGTATCAAAACTGTTTATGAAACAGGGTCAGTTTCCAGTCCAATAACATTTTGTGAAAAATAACTTTAGAAAATTTAGAAACATCTGTTTTTTAGAGTGGAAAGCAATTCTTTTAGCAGGAACATTTTTCACTAGAAAATCATAGTATACAAAAAATGTTAAAGTAAAAAAGTTTGAAATAAAAATGAAATATTTCAGTTGACAAAAACCTTCTTTTTTTCAGATTTTCAGACCACATTATTTACTAATGTTTCACTTTTTCCTGTATTTAACCACTCAGGAATTACTACAGGATGGGACAAGCTTCTTGTTCAGGTCCTGTCAGGATGTTCTTTTCCATGTTTAGAGGATCTGAATCACAGTTGCACAGACAACTTCAAATTTGGTATTACCTAGTTTTTTAATTCCAGTCTTTGAAAACTTAATAATGATTTTATAAAATGGGACTTTGTTGTGCCCTTAAGTATATATTCCCTAACATCAACATATTTTACTTATTTACAGTGTGCAGAGCACACGCATGCTGTGATTCCTGACTGGGGCTATCACAGTTCAGGCTAGAACAAAGCTTACTTAAGAACCTTATTTATGCTTTATTTTCAGGCATCTACCGAACCARTCCTTCTACAGCAAGTGCCTAACTTCTCTGTTTATCTAATGGAGAAAGCGTAGATGCCTTTTAAAGTGGAGTGGATTCCCACCCAGAGGCCTTCAAAAGCTCTCCTGACTCTATGAGAAACATAAGCACGCACTTTAGCAGAACGAGGTCATGAGATATCTAAAATTTAGGCGCAAGTTGGACATTTGCGTGAGGCAGATTCAGTCTCAACTTCATAGGGTTTTTCTGCTTGGTGATCTTATCTGCTCTTTACCTAATGCATGGTACCTAACACCTCTTTACAAGTCCATTATGAGAGAGGTAAGTCTTATCTGTGCCCATTATATAGGTAGAAAATTCGAGGTAGTGACAAATGCAATGGAAAGAATTGCTGAATCCCACTTGTTGCAGTTCATGGGGCAGAAGCAGTGGGAACAGCAGCTGCTGGCCCAGACTCACCCTCAAAGGCTTCGTTGATGATTCCAGTTGCTGCCTTGCTGTCTTCAAGGCAGTGGATGAAGCACAGTGGAGACTGTCTTATCTCTTGCAGTCTGTCCTGAATACAAAAGAAAGTAGGTCTGTTGTGAGGTTCTTGGGCCCAGCATCTTGTCATTAAATCACATCTGCAAAAAAAAAAAA
>NW_020448697.1:600306-767829 GCF_003343035.1 Apteryx rowi
AAAAAAAAAAAAAAAAAAAAAAGATAAAATGCAAATATTAAAGATAGTCAAATCATTCATCTCCAAACACAAATCATTAAATCCTCTGACAGGCAAGTTCAGCCTAGATTTTCAACTGCTGAAAACTTCATATGTGGTGCAATGATTTTCACCAGCTCATGAAGGAAGGAAAAGCAAATTTAAGGTCAGTTGTCAGGAATACTTACTATGAATGTTTTTAATTTTTACAAAGCTGGATATTTTTGAGATTGGGAGTAGCTATAACATTTTTGGAAAAAAGACATATTTGCTGGTAATACCTGCTCTCACCAAAGAAGTCACTGGTATTTTCAGTGAAAGCAGAAAAGGAGATATTTCTCTCACAGAAAAGAAGGGATCTCTAAAAACAGAAACGAAACTGAACTCGTTCCACCTCAACCTCAGAGGAAGTTTGAGGCAGAATCCAGAACAGAGAGGGTTAATTTAGACTTCTGCCTCCAGTCCAAAACAAATACAAGTAGGTTTTCCCATCAACGGCAAAAACGGTATGAGTTTTCTCAGGATTTAGGGGAATCCTCACCCATCTTGCACAAAACTTTTGGTACCATTCAGTGAAAAAAACTGCCCTCCCTGCTTGTCTAAAGGATAAGGCTGATTTATATTGCTTGCTTGAGGGCATGAATTGTGGCAAGTCCCGGCTACACAGAACCAAATCCTACAAAAGCCAGGGTGAAAACCAAAATGTAACCAGCACCTGGATGTGCTAAGTGTTCAGAGGGGAGAGATGTGTTAGGATTTCAAAACGGGGAGTGTAACATTTGAGTAGTCAGTGAAAGGATGATTCAGGAAGCTGTTAATGGAATGCAGAGTATTCACCTCTAAGCGGTAAATTCAAATCCTCCCCTGACAAGCAGCGTCTAAGACTTACTGCTATGTGATACCAGGCGTTAGTGAGTTATGTGAAATGAATTGGCTTGCTCAGATCCTCAATTATCCTTCTTAAAAGGAAGGAAACTACTGTCCTTTTCCACAAATGTGTATTTTACAAAACTCTTGATAACAGCTGAGAGATATCTTTTTGACTTCTGTTTTTTCAGCGATATTTTTCATTAAAACTTTGGATTTGAATGAAAACCATGATTAGAAAATTTGTTTCAGAACCTTTTTTCATTGACTTGTGTCATATCATTGCAGAACCAGACAGAATGGTTCTGTTTTTTCAAAACAATTCAGTGAAATCTTGAAAATGTGTTTTAAGAATCTAAAAAATGGTAGTGACTCCCTATCACCCTGAATCTCTTCAACTCCTTATTTACCTTCAGCTGTACTAATTATTGATGTCACAGGAAACATAGGTGAAAATGTACTAACTGGGACTCAAAATGAAGTGAAATAACTCAAGAGATTTCCTCTTGCTGCCAGCAAAGTGTTTGCCACATTTAATTCGAAAGTCAGCCTTGAATGACAGCAGCCAAACAATTTGCTTTCTAGTCATCTGTGTTTCCAGGATATCCTAGACAAGAACATCAGTCCAGGTGCTGTGCTTCTCCAGGTTAGTGCTCGGGCTCTCATGAGCCGAGCCCTGTGCGAGTTGTAGCAATGTACTAAAACAGCGTTAGAGCTTAATGAACACACTTCTACTCTAACGGAGAGAAAGAAATGGACTGCCATAAGCAACAGAGGGAGAAAGAAATAGGAAGTGATACGTAAGTCATTTAAGAAACAAGAACATGACAAATGTGAATTCTGAATATTTTTGCATTCCTAAGACCAATTTTTGTCTTTTTAAATAACTAACTTTTTAAATAGACAAACTACTTCACAAAGCCATTCAGGTTGTTATTGATTGGGGGCATCCATTGTTGATAAAGTCAGACCTGGAATTTTCTCATTTTAGTTACATTCTGTGTTCTTATTTCCTAAATCAAATTACTTTCTGGTTGGTTTAAAATATTAATACCAGAATTGATATTTTCCACAAAGTATTTAATTCAGACAGGTTTTTGGTTCCTAATAACAGAAACTCTCACCCCTTCTCAGAATATATCTGTAAATTTTGCAGGGACAGCTATTTTCAGTGTGATATTTAGCTTAAAAGGCTTGTTGTGACATCCAAAGTTTTAAGTCACATGGCATAAACTTTTACTAGCCCAGAAATGCACCAGCAAGAGATTGATCAAGAAAGTAAAAGACAGACTAATACACCAAGCCATACATGAAAGACAGCTGCAGCACATTCCTATATTTTCTTTAGGGTCAGATATGGGCTAACAAAGACCGAACTCCTTCAGTATGAAGAAGAGGCTCAGAGGATTCCCCTACTTGACTGGGAAAGCCTTACAAGAAGAAATGAAAAATAACAGATCCAAACACTACACCAGGTTTATGTTAGGTTTAAGAACCTATCTGTACACCTACACTTTACAATTGTATTTTATCTGGGCTGGACAATAGGTAACAAAATTTCCAACAGAGTTGCATCTGTGGAGAAGATAAGGACTTGAGAGCCCAGAAAACCAAAGGACTATTACTGGTTAACTAATATTGGAGACTCAAAGTGAATTATCCCTGAAATTTTCTGTAGTGCATGCGAGCTACAGGATATTACTAATTTTCTTTCATGCAAGATGGAAAATACCATTGATGTGGGGATTTTCTTAAAAAAAAAATCATTGGGACGAAGAAGTGGTTCTGTGAAGGTTCTCTGCCTTCATTTTATGCATTTGCATTTTGAGCAAGCCTTTTTTGTCTCTCACCTCCCAAATCTCCCAGACGGATTTTCCCAGAACCGGAGAGAAAAAGCCTTTAGTTATCAAGGTTTTATCATCAAACTCAACCATGTAATTTTACATAGCAGTGAGCATTTGGTGGAACCACAGCTTCAGGTCAGCAAGTGGTACCACACTTGTACAAACTCTCCTAACTGCAATCCACAGCCTTCAGGGTATACGTGAGGTGAGCTCAGTTCACTTGTGCCAGATGTGGATCTCTGACTACAAAATGAGTGCCATTCATACACCTGATTCATATTGCAATAGATGTGAACTTGTTTGTAGATCCCCAAGCCCTTTTTTCAATTTATCACCAAACTTTACCCACTCCACACTCCACTGCATGGAAGCAGATGATTATCCCCCTGGAGCAGCATTTTGGGGAGAAGAGAGGAAGAACTACTTCCTTTCCCCCCCTCCCCCGCCAACACAATCCCACTTCCTTAATGCTTTCTTATGTCCCAAGGTTTCTGTCAGCCCTACTTGGACCTGCAACGTAAGCCTACCACAGATTCCTCAACACTTCTCAGCTGAAGTAGTTTGGCCTTTGAACTCTCTTCCTATCAGTGATGGTTTGTTTTGTCAAATGACAATGAGCAAGCCAAAGTGCCAAGGAGACARTTACTGACTGCTGATGTCCTGATGCAGGTTCAAAACCACAGGGCGGGAAGCAGGAATGTCAAGAATCCCAGCATGCCATTAATGACGAAACAAAGTAGCAAAAGCTATTTACGCTACTGACAGAAGCTGCATGCAGGTGCTGAGTGTTCACCAAATGAGATACAAGATGGTACAAGAGTCTAAGAGCTCATTCGACCCCTTGGCTTTCAAAAACGGGGTTACTGTGATTAGGCCCTGAATCCTACAAGTTAAAACATGCAGACCAGCCTTTAAGACCTACCAGGTCCTACCTCCTACACAAATTTTTAGGGACTGGGACCTTGAGAACTACTTCAATCAAACATAGTTTTCATGATTCTTCTGAAGATCTTGCCACTCTTTTTAAAAGTAGCTTATGGGTTTCTGTGTGGGCTTGAATAACAAACAAGTACATGGATATACTTTATCACCTATACCTTTTATTCAYGAGACAGCTGTCAGGAATTTTTTGAGGAAAAATTTATCAGCAAAAAAATACTGAAACTGAAATTGCCTCTCATTTGCTCTGTCATTTCCAGTTCTCCCTCTGCTCTGAATGCAAAATCTAATGTCTTCAGTTTTTCAGCTCCTCTGAGTGATAAAAGTTTTGTTCTTGTTGTTAATATAGTATTTCTGCTATCCCTACATAATGAGAAATTCTCGTCAGCTCTGGAACTTGGAACATTGTAATTGATGTGAGACCTACCAGACAGAGCAGGTTTGCCAATCACCGAATTATTCCTAAATCGTTTCCTGAGTCACAAGAGTAAGAGTTTTACACTTTGGCTAACTTCTCCTTCCATTCATAGGATCAGCTGTAAAGTGCATTGCTGTTACTGCTCATGCAGAGTGGGTAATATAGGAATTGAGACGTGAAATTAGATAATACTGAATGATCATCAGGATCTGCTTCAACTTTCTCCCTCATACACTTCGGGATAGTATGTGTTTGATACACTATCTATATTAACATTTTTTTTCTTTTAATTGCATCTGAATTTTGTGCTCAAGAAACAGTTCAAAATTGAAAGTTTTGTTTATCCAGTTCAATTAAATACTAATCAGAAGTGCAGACTTCTCTCTTGTTGTTCTGCTTGAGCTTTTCTTATTGGCTTTTGTAGGAGTTATATCTGCAAAGAGAGCATGGTTCATTTTCCACATAAAATCTAATGTTAGCATATTTCTTGCAGCTACCAATGAGAGAACCAGTTATATCCAGTTATATCATAGGCACATGGTGTATTGGGACCAATAATTTCTCTCTTAAAGCCATCATAACTTCTAACCAATACTGAACTGGTTGGATTCAAAGCTAAGCCCCAGTGGTAAAAGGATGTTCAACTCATTACCCCTTATTTCTTTGATTCAGCTATCTTTTTCTGTACAGATACTTCTCAGCTAAAAAAAAAAAAATGCAATGTCTGCGCTCAATAGGTTAAATTTAGAGATAGAAAAACAGTCTGAAAGCACCTCAGAATTTAATCAGGCACTCTTGGCCTGTTATCAAATTACTACAGGATTCAAGCCCAAGACTGAATTTATGTTGTCTCTGAAATCCTGTTAAGAAGACCAGTATGCATCAACCATTCAACTTGAAGACTTAATTTTCAGCTGTCACTGAATTTCTCACTCACAGGCTGAGTTACTGGATGAGTTGGTAGAGGGCTCGTGGCTACACATGCAGGCTGTTTTATTTGAACAAAAAACGGAGGATGTTGAACTCTGCATGGGTCTAAGCAGACATTTAAAATTATGGTCGCCTGGCAATAAGCCTCTTGCTCTTGCTCTGTCTTATAAATATTACCAACATTATTCAAACAAAGTTAACTTACAAGTCATCAGGACAATTGTTTGGAGATTCCAGCCTTCCTCCTGATTGTACATGGTGTAAAACTTCCGTATTGGAAAAACCTGGATATGGCTGTTGACCCAAGGTTAGTGTTTCCCACATTAAGATTCCAAACGCCCTAAGAAACACCAACAAATAATTTTAATTACCTTAGTGATCATGAGCAATCTCCCTATCAGCAATTAACTAAAATGCCTCCAACCTAAGAAAAAGCTCAGTTAGAAAAATTAGGACTAAGTAGTTTTAATTTTATGTGAAACAATTCCTACAGCCTTAAGCCAACCTCTCGGATAGTTAAAGTAAATATGTGGAACCAACACACTTTCCCAGACTCACTGAGATACATTTCAGAAGACTGAGCACACACAGCTTCTCTAGCCATCACTCTCCATTTGAGCMTGTCCTCACTTAATCAAGGGTTTAGATATCTCTAGAGGTGTCACTGGAAATGGAGAGAGTTACAAGTTCTCCTAAGTACCACTCACAAAGCAATCAGCACCTCATAGGGTTTGCTATATAGAACTAAATGGTTTTCTTAGATAAATGTAAGAGTGGCAGCTAAATGGTTAGGTTGCAGGTGCTGAAGACTTAGATAAAAGTTTGGTGGGCTACAGCCTACCCATAAGTGCCTATGCTTACCCCAAGTCTAAATCTATGTGAATCTCAGGTTTAATGGATCTGTTTTCTTTTGTTTTTTTCCATGCGTCCTGTCAGGAGGTCTCTGCTTCTTCATCGTAAACTCAAACCCACCCAAATGTCCACTTCAACTATACCACTGCAACAAAATACTATGACCTTCCCCTGACATTGCTGAGAAATTTAGGTCTAGATAAAGGCCTAATGACACATATGAGCTTAAAAATAAAGAAGTCACTAGAAGAGGGTGAAACTATAAGGGGAAAGTATTTGCCTGTAGGAAGGAAATGCCAATTAATCTAATGGAAGACTGAATSGAAAGAACAAGATGTTGGTAGCCAATTCACTGCCCAAACAAGCAAAAAAACATACTGCAGGCTTAGTATAATATTGTTTAATCAAATGACACCAGTTCTTTACAGCCAGAATCCAAAGGTAGATCCCAAAGCATTAAGTGAACAAATATATACATGCAGGTACTGTCATAGTGCCAAACTATGAGAAAGTTATATTAGAAAGATATATGCCTTAGCCTATAAATGATTAGAGATGGCTATATACAAATTCATCATTGCTCTGGTAAACCATTCTTTTTCTCTGTGGGATTTAGCATTATTATTTGCGCAATTGTATGGCTGCTAGAACTCACCAGACATCAGAGTGATTAGTAAAGACACCATCAATGAGGCTTTCAGGGGCCATCCATCTCACAGGGAGTAGTCCTTCTCCTCTTTTTCTGTAATAATCATTTTTGTAGATATCTCTGGCAAGTCCAAAATCACCAATCTTTACTACCCGGGAGCAGCTCTCATATTCCTTCACAGATACAAGGCAGTTGCGAGCAGCCAAGTCCCTGATTTGTAAAGCAGAAACAAGAGGATGGAGTTAGCATCACAGAGTAACTCAGGCCAAAGGGATCCTCTGGAGATCATCTGGTTCAACCTCCCGTTCAAAGCAGTGCCATTCATGAAGTCAGATTAGGCAGCTCAGGGCCTCATCCAGTTAAGTTTTGAATGTCACCAGGGATGAAGACTCCACAGCCTCTCTGGACAGCCCATTCCAGTGAGTGATCCTGCTCACTGTGAAGAATATTTCCTAATTTCCCTAGCTGCAACCTGTGCCCATCACCTCTTGTCTTTTCCCTGTGCCCCTCTGAGAAGAGTCTGGCTCTGTGTCCCCTATAACTACCCATTAGGCATATGAAGACAATAAACAGATCTCTCTGCTTGTCCTTCTCTTTGTTGCTAGTAATATGATTCTTGCCTCCTGTGCAATGGGTCCTGGGTTCAAATCTCAGAGTAGCCCACCACTTTGTGAGAGAGCTGAAGATGATTCTAGCAAACTAACACAAAATTATATTGTACTCCAGTGCTTTCCCCTTCCCATTATATTGTGACATCTTTCCCAGGAAATCTTTTCCCAGGTAAAATAATTACTCCTGGTACTGTGGGTAAGCATAGGAAAACTGAGGAAATAAGCTCTGTACCTGTGTATGAAACGCATTTTCTCTAAATAGACACAGCCTTTGCAAATATCCAAACATATATCCAAAAGATCAGTCACTGTCAGTAAGGGACTCTGGAGCTATAAGAAACAGAGACAGAAGTTAGCCCTGTCTTCCAGCTTTATAAGCTCAGAAAGACAGCTTTACTATGCCAATATGGTATTGTTTTCTCATTTGAAACTCATAGGACTTTTCCAAAACATTCAAAAAACAGGGAGGTGCAACATCTCTGTATGTCAAAAAAGCAGACACCAATTACTGGCAGGGTAAACTGCCAAATCATTGCCCTGCAAGGCAGGAGAGCATATCCTGTTCTTTGATGTGGGGCTAAGAATATCCTGGGACCTTCAGAATTGCTTCTTTGCTGTAGCAGAAGAAATGGGATCCTGAAAATTTTCTCCCCATATCAGGCTGCTGTATTTATCAGTAGAAAAGATTATAGTGCATATCTCTGAATTCAGTACTGAGTATGGACTTGATTTGATCATGCAAATGAACAAGGCTATTACTATAATGCTATAAAATTTCAGTGTCGAGTCTTTTTGGCCTGCATTCCTACCATCCATATTCTTAATTTGTATGCTGACTATGAAAAAAACGACTTAATTGAAGAGGTTTATCCCTTTCTCTTTTCCTCTTTCTTTCTAAAGCCTTTGGGTATACAGTGTCCTCTTCTGTACTTGGACTCTGCCTAGCACATTACAGATACTTCTGCTATTCAAAGAAAAAAATATATATGTGAGGTTTAATAGACCAAATACATGACCACCATTATTTATGATCACTTTTCAAAGCACTGTTCATGGTGTGCATAGAAAGAAACTCAACAGGCATCTCATGACTGAAAAAAGAGTTTTTGTCAGTGGCCTACTGACGTTCAATCCATTTCACAGCACCTCTAAATTCAAATTCTGCATTTGAACAACACTGAGGTCCCAGGGCGTTAGGGAAAAGTCAGGTCAGAGACTGCAGACACAGAAACAGCTGGACATCAACAGGGCCTTTAAGGAGGAAGAAAACTGAGAAACAGTGGGCAGCTACAGGTTAAAAAACATATCAGTTGGGTTTCCTATCCTACCTTTTGCTTCCTGGCTCCTCGTAAATAGCTAAGTAGATCCCCTCCTTCCATCAGCTCCAGTATAAGGTACTGAGGTTCATTTAACAGACACACTCCAAGTAACTTCAGAATGTGGGGGTGATCAAATTTACTAAAGAGAAGGAAACGACTGTGAGATTATGTATGAAAAATTCCAGTTTGTTGATAGCTAATAACTTGCACATAGCTGCCGGCAATGAATGAGCAGTTTGACTTTTACAATCCTGCCTCTACCAACAGTGTGAACTTACAATGTTTGAATTTGCTCAGTCATGGGGAGAGTTCAGGGACATTCATGCAAAATACAGACTTACACTATATTTTGGTGGGCAGTCTAATGCATGTACGCATATTAAAAGCACACTTCATCATGTTTCTAGGAAAAAGGAAGTAAAGCAAGGTAGCCAAATGGCAATCTCAGCTAAGAATAACATGGGAATCTGTAGTATTTTAACAGACTGCTTTTACTACTGTAATCACAGCAGAACTGTTGATTCAGAGAAATGTGCAGAGAAAGGTAAAAGCACGAGGTGCACCATATTATTTACACAGTCCAAAGGAGAATTTTCTCTCAGAGTACATTTTCAAGAAGAATAAAATATGCAGGAGGAGTATTTGGAGTAAGGTATGCTACATACTGCTTTGTGTGTGTCCAAAAAGACAGGGATTACCACAGAGCAATCAGCAGCCTGACATTTAGCACTTTTCAAAGAGCGGAGAATATTTACGGGCTCTGTCAGTGCCCGAGCTTTCACAATTACATGTCTTGTGTTTGAAAATGGTTTTCCCTTCTGACTGCTGTGTGAAAGGACTCACACCAACAGTCAGAGAAACTTGACTCTACTGGGGAAACTGGCGGTGTCTAAAGTGCTGTCAAATGCACCAGTGTAAACAAACAAATAAAGCAGAGAAACATTTTTCTTCTAACCTCTTTCAATTCTAGTAATCTTAGGTGTGGTCAAAAACTCTTTAACAAGAAGTGTGATTCTGAATTTGACAGTTCTCCCCTTACCCCCAGCACATACCTCTCAATCAGACAAACCCTGGCCCTCACAAAAACAATAACCCAGGAAGGAGCACCTGGCACTTTCCTTACAGCTCAGCTCACCCAGCCCTTTCTCCAGTGAGCTGTCATTCATTAGTTCCCAAGTGACGGGATATACCCAAGAATTTGCTACATGTATTTGGACACAAATGACTTGCCAATGTCCAGCATCAAGGGACTGTTTGCAACACAGGTAACTCAAATATTTTCCCACTGCTGCATAGTAAAAATAGAAGAAACAAATAGTCCTTGCTTAACTCGGACAGTGTGCATAACACTGCAAGCTGAATTTTAATATGCTTTCAAAAGGGCAAGCAAAATAAAAGTTACATTTAAATAATGAACATGAGGATTTGCAAATAATCAGGTATGCTTGTGTTCCCCTTCTGCCCTTGGATTAATTTAAGAGATCTTATAGATGAATATCAATAAGTATCACTAAGCCCTCCAAGAGAGAATTAAATCACTCTTTTCTAGATAAAAAAAAGAAAGCTTTAAAGCATATAAAACATACCAACTTTTTTCTTGATTTAATGACTATTGGGTATATGTAATATTTAAATTTTCCTATTCTCTTGGTTTCTTTATCTCACGGTACTGGTGTGTATGTGGGCACACAATAGCATTTACATTTAAATACAGTAATTTCCAATTACATATTTTTCCTGGATTTCTGTTTTTGGACTATATTCTGCAGAAAGAAAGCAGAATTGGGGATGCTTCTGAGATTTTCAAAAGGCTTTATCCTCAGTCAGTGTCGAGTAGGTGGAAAAAGTTAGGCAAAGAAATGCAAGATTTTTGTTTAATATGGAAACACAGACAAAAAAGAATTTTCTGAAAATCAATTCCAAATTTAATAACACTATGTTTTCTGCACAGAATATAAAATCCTCCATTTCTCAAAAGATGCTTCTAATTCTGCACACACAAAATAGAAGTCAGAGAAGTGCAGATCAGCAGATCTGAAAATGAAACCCTCTTCTTAGTCTTATGCTACCAGCTGAAAACTTCATCTCAGCTTCTACTAGTCTTTGTGGAGACTCTAGAAAAACAGAGTTTCAGCAGAAACACAGACCTTTCCATGTAAAACTCACACACTGCTGGCAGGTATTATCTGCTTGCATCCACCTCAGTAGAAGAGGCATGTGGCAGCCTCTAGTGGTAAACACGTACATTTTTAAACCAGATTTCCTCATTATATTGAAACTTGAGGCATCAGCTTGTGTTGATAAATTTATTTTGATAAAATGGGATTAGCGAAATGTTGCCCAGTTGTCTTTAACTAACTAACTTACTTCGAGGGGAGTAAAGATGCTGGACTGTCTCAGTTCAAAACCCAATAAATCCACGATATAAGCATACCTAAACTGCAGTTTGCATCTTAAATTTTGCAAATCAGTTTTATAGCTTTGCTTTCACCAGTAGTGATACAATTTCTCAGCAGAAACAGGAGGGCTCCCCAAAATGCCACACTAATTTGTTCAGAAGAATGAAAGCACCAGTATCCTCTAGAAGGCCACAGCCCTCACGTGTACTGGCTTTAAAGAGTGCCTAGTAGTAAAGTTGTCCTTACCTCATTAAGTGTGCTTCCTTCAGGAATTCACTCTTCTCATGGTCTGTTGCACCTTTCTTCAAAGTCTATTCAACAGAAAGCAAAAAAGTAAGGATACTCAGGACACCACCACTACTATCATGCAGCACTTAACTTAAGCCATCAGACACAGACACAGCCTTACATACACTCTTAATATTTTTCAGGGATCATACGGTGATAGTCTCAGCTTTAAGTGAATTGTGCAAAATACTGTAATGAAATCACCTAAAGCTCTCAACTCCCATTTCTGTGGTACAACCTCTCAGACAAGTTTGTCTGCCTATCCCGTTCTGTTGCCAGAGAAATATGCAGCTGTGATTACCTTGACTGCTACTTTGGATTCTCCACTTCCATCTGCCAGGATATCTACTGCAGTCCCTTCATATACCTCTCCAAATGCTCCACTTCCCAGCAATTTGTATAAGTTTAGTTTGTCCCGAGGGAAAGCTGGCAACGATTCAATCTCTTCTGAAGAAGGAAGAATGCTACAAAACAGGAACACTAGTCACTTTTTAATAGTTAAAAATGGTTGAAATGTTATTAACATTCTTCCTCAAATGCATCTGGTACTGTCTGTCTCATCAGACATATTTAAGGGGGACTTGGGTGAAGTCTGGATGTTTTGGAAGCTATTGGAATATATCAAGTCTTTCCCTCCCCACGCGCTCGCATTTCCTTTCCAAGTGAGCATGCAGGGTGGCCTAGTAGAAATCAAGGCCTCCTCCAGCTGGCGTGCGTGCCAGGGGACCAGCACAGCAAGGCATACTTCGGAGAAGACCAGCCCTGCAGTGCAGATGTGGATCTTAACTCCACCTCGATGTGTCAGGGATGAGCACACTGATAAAAACCAGTCCGGGGAAACTCTCTTACTCTTTTTGTCCTGAAAACACACTTGCTCCAAGGATATACCTGACAGCATAACAGGCATTGGCTAGTCCCACTGTCTCAGCCACCTCCCTGAGCTGAGCTAACTCTTTATCTTCCTTGACAAGTACTATCTGGCCAGGTGAGACTGGTTTTCTGGATTTCCATCGTTGGTGCCATACTGGAATAGAAAAGCAGAATATCAGATGTTTCACTCTGAGAGCATCCCAGCATGAGATCAGGCTGAATGGCCAGGTTATCTGCTGCTCTCTTCATTACGACCTTCCAGCAGCCTGTGTACACAGGACATTTCTATCTGGCCAATATCTTTTCTCTACAGAAGACAGAGAGAACAGCTCCTTGAGCAGCAAAATCAAACACTCGCTTTTGTTTACGGCAAGACCCAAGCCCAAAGGGCTGGTGCTATGTCCCACGGAGAGGATGAGGGATGACAGGGCAGGTCCAGCTTAAGTCTGGACTCTTCTGTTAGGGACAAAGCTTGAGGGGAAAAAAATAGGACCCTTTGGTGAATAAACGTAGTACCCAACTTGAGAATTACAAGGTACAAGTTTTCATAAGGAGATACAAAAATATCAGAGCTCCCTCAGCATTCCTGTGCTTTCCCTGCAGGGAACCAACGGAAAGAAATGCCTGAGGATGGAGCAAGCTGGTATCCTGTCCCACATACTGCAGACATAACCAGCCATTTCTAGGGCTCTGAAGGACAAGAACTCCTGAATTCCCTCCAGCTCCCACCCCAGGGATTGTTCAGCATTTCTTTGAAATGGGGAAAAACCTGGAAGCCTGTCATTTCCTGCCATTTGAACTGCCTTTTGTTGCTGCCTGGCAAACCCAGGAGATGMAAAAACCAGCCACATACCAAAAACAAGCAGTATGACCACAGTCAAGCCTAGCACAACAGTTCCAATCATAACAGCGACAGCAATGACAGTGTCTGGAGAGGTCATAGTATCTGTTAAATAGAGTTGGAGAGTTGGTAAATGATTGTGTATACAAACCGTATCATCCTACTGAGCTAAGCAAACCTGAGAGAACCGCAGGTTCACTTCCCTTGAGCTGCCTGCTGTCTTCATCTATGCAAAGCTCTCTTACAGGCTATATATAAACATCTATGTTTGGTCCAACTAATTCTCCTCCCCCAGATCAGGGCCGTTCCTTTGGTGATGATCTACTGTGCATAAGGAAAAAGAAAATGCTGAACTGTTTAACCACTTAAGGTGTGATTTTCAAAAGCACTCACTGAGTGTGGGTCTAACATTCCTGCTGAAGGCAATAATTAAGTTCCCACAGGCTTAGCCAGCCTGGACGCCTACCTTTACTTCAAGACTTATCTTGTGATGCAGAGTACAGGGGCACAGAGACAAACCAGTATAAACAAGCAGAAGCAAAGCTCAGGCCCACCGTCCCATGCAGAGAGTCTCTATGAGCACTGGCAGCTAGGCTCACTGGATGAATGCAACCTTTTACCATCCCTTAGACACATAACTTTATCTGTGCAGCAATATCGTCATAAAAATAGCTGGCGTCTCTTCAGAAATCAGTGTAATTCTTCTGAATAAAGAGCTTGATTAACAGAATACGAAAGTACAGGACATACCTTTGCCCAAAACGATAGCCTCGCTGGTGTCACTATATTCACCAAGCCCCAGCCCATTTGCAGCTGCCGCTCTGAACTGGAAAGTTCCTTCTAAGTTCTCGGCCTTCCACGTGCAAATGCTGACGCAGGAGCCGTTGTAAACCACCTCCCACAAGGACTTCATTTTGCTAGTGTTGTCAGACTGCTTCCTGCAGAGGGCACAGCAAAGTAACACAGGTATATTATTAATGAAGGGAGTGCTGCTGCTGCTTCTCTCCCACTACTCATTTCAATATCACAGCTTTCACGAAATCTCTCTGCCTGCATGAAAACTCATTCTATTCATGGGGCTTTGGCTACAGAGCAGAAAATTGTACCATGCTATTTCAGCAGTGCTGGGAATCACACATCTTTAGCCTGGCARTGGAAATGAATTGCTAGAATCTTTTAGACATAAAAGGCTACAGCACTCTTCCACCTGCTTCAGTGTATGCCTCACAGCCAAGATTTCAAAACCTTTTGATTTAGCTTTCAGAAAAAAAAAAAAGCATTTATTTTGTGTACCACGAGAGGTTTTTGTTTTCCTTGGCCTAGAGTAATTCAGTGGCTCTTGTGCATCAGGTTTCACAAGCTAAACAGGAAGCAAGTCATTGGCAGTGAAGACACAATTCTTTAGCTAGCCAGTTTCCCATAGTATCTGCTGACTGCTGGGTATATTTCTTCCTTTCTCCATTGGACTGAGATTAATTGCTCACAATAAATTCAGAGCTGATTATTCACCAACCAAAAGACAACCATTTATTTAAACTTGAAAGGCCATATCTGAAATATCATTTCATGTCACACAGGATTGTAATATTTCATGTGAAATGACCTTCATCAGTACATCAAACGCTCTTCCCACATTCTTTAATGCAGAAAAAAGGACAAACATTTCTAAACCAAAAAGATATGTGAAAACTATAATGTTCGTGTCCTTGGCACATTCACATCCTTACCATAGCTGTGTGAAAAGCAGGGGTTATATTTTAAAGGGCTATAGTTTCTTGAATACTATTGGTTTGACTTCACATTTTTCTACCTGGGTTAAAATGACCACAAGGCTCAATGTGAAATTCAGTCAAAAACATCAACATATGCACATTCTAACCACAGGAGAAAAGCATATTTCATTAAACTAAAACAACCTCCGCAATGCACTATGGATTCCAGAAGATGAGTAAGAAGCTGGAGCCTGGAGAAAGCAGCAACTAAAGCACAGCCATGACACGGGACAAGGGTCTGTCCTTTCTTTATCCATCCACAGTCAGACAGGTACAAACTGGCTGTTCGCATATCAAAATTATCATGGTCTCATAGCATGCAAGTCAGTGCTGCTGTACACTCACAGAACTGTACAGAGGAAGCTTACAGCACCAGGAAAATATGTCTGGGTAAAAACTTATATAGGTAAAGTATGCCCAGCTCCACAATGCCGTCAGTCCTTAACTGTCATAAGCGTCGAGTTAACTGAGGAAAAAAATCCTTGCTGAGTTTAAAATTTCGTTTTCTTTCATCACTCCTCCTTTAAATGATGTCATACGAATATCTCAGCAGGTGGAACCTCTTCAGTTTTAAATAAAGCCTTGCACTGACTACCTTAAAAACACCTCTCCAGCATCCTGGTCAAAAATTAGAAGTTTCAAAGTCACTGCCAACACCAGTATAGTCTAATCTGTCCATTCAGCCCCACAAGGCAAGACTAAGTGTGAATTCGCACTGTATGGATGCCTAATGAGCATGATATGTATAGTCCCGGTGATCTGTATTTGTTCACAGAACACTTGAAAAATTATCTAGTCATCCTGTCTTGGTGGGAATACCTTATGATCCTATCTGGTAACTGTAGAACATCTTTCCATAAGTCCTCTGAATTCTAAGATATTCCTCTATATATTTTCGTAGAGATTATTCACTAAATGCTTGAGAAATCTTATTTGAAGATATTTCCAAAGCTTCTTCTAATTCACCAATATTTATCCAAATATATCCCTGTATCTCAGGATTGGCCTGGAAATCTTGTTAACATATATTTTCTTCTAAAATTTTTAGGAATTTCTGGAGATGATGGGTATTGAGTTTACCTGAGGAAGAGATTGCATGAAAAGGTCCATTTGGGTCACTGATATTTCAGTTTTCCCATCAGAGTCAAACTGAAAGCCCCTGAGATCTCAGATCTATATTTGCAAGAATGATCAGTTGTATCAAGCACACTTCAAATTGTCCAACTTTAGAAAAAGTGATGAAGAGCAATTTTAACACAACCCTAATTTTAACAAAAAATAACACTAAACTGCTGACAATCAGAACAAATTAAATTGTCTTAACTTGTATATTCAAAATGGAGAAAGCAGAAATTGTTAGTCAGTTTAGAAAATTCATACTTATGCTTTTGATGCCCCTAAACTTCCTCATCAGGTCATGAACCCACTTACTCTTTAATAAAGAAGTACAAAAGAGGTTGAAGTTACAAGCAAGAATCATTCCAAGATACCAAAACACAAGGCTGATCTTCCCTCCTTGTCTGCCCAGAAGCCCAGTCAAAGACAATTTCAAAGACACAAACAACAAACTTTCAGGGCTTTCCAAAATCTGAGTTTTGTATTCAAAAGGATGCTCAACAGCTATTTCTCAGCTAGCACGCTAGAGTCGAAGTAGCTGTCATGTGCCTGTCCCACGACTCGTAGTCTCATTTCCCAAGAAACAGGTCAGCAATACGAATTGTTCGGCAGTGCAAGAGCAGTGCACCCTACCCTCTGCTTTTCATGGGGACCCTGCAGCTGTCCTCACCACCTTGGTCTTAGGACACGCAGCTGTGGAGGCCATGTGCCACAGTGAGGCCACGTCTGCCTTTCAGACAGGAGAGCGTGCTGCCAGAAATGCTGCTGCTGCTTCCCAAGCAATTTGGCCCCAGCACTTCTGGTCGCCCTCCTTCCTTAGAAGCAGTCAGGGATTTTTCTTGACCTGCATTTGCACATCATCCCAGGGCTCCCCTGGAGGGAAGTGGACAAGTGCAGCACCTTTGGCACCTGAATTAGCCAGCCAGGCTATCTCACTGGAAAGGCCAGACATAGCTGCTGGAGAGCAGCCTGCTGTCCCTCCAGGCCTAGGTGCGTCCTGTGCCAAAGAGCGCCTGCACACACAGCTTACCTGCTTTCTAAGATGTAGTAGGTCAGATTGCTGCCATTGTCTTCAGCTTTTTCCCACTGTACAGAGCTTTTAGTGTCTTCTGCTCGTTTTGGAACTCCTGGCTTACTGGGAACACCAGCTTTTGTCGAACAGAGGGAAGAAACAGAATCCTTAAGAAGGGCTAATGGGTCATAGAGCAAATTTAGACGTGCACATGGATGTGTAGACGTACAAAACAAATGAGGATCTAGACCAATAATCCTCATGGAGAATGAATTTTTGGCCTTCTCTTTGCAATGAACAAATTTCAAAATTTTCATTCACATGCAGACTTTCACCACTTATGAGTTCATATGGACATAGATATTTAATTTCAATTTCCTTCACTCTTTCCCTCTGTTCCACTTGGAAGAAAAGCTCAGTTTCCTTCCTCCTATTACATTTGCAATTGTGTGATGTATTTTTCAAACACACAATTATTGGTTCTTAATACAAGAAAATTACCTGCTAAATATTGTGTTTGATTCTTTATGTCCTGAAAACAGTCTTAAAATCTTGTTATCTTACACTAAGTGCTTACCTGTAGTTTTAAAGCTTGTTGAAGAGGAAGTGCTTTTCACTCCTGTCACATAAACTACTGTTGCTCTTACAAAGTAGTTGGTAGAAGGAAGAGTTCCTGTGAGATTACACGTATAAACAGGTCCTGCTGTGCAAGTAGTGCTTGCAGAAGAAAACCAGTCACTTTTTGTTTGCCACTAGAAAAATAAAATATCATCGTGGTCAAATTTCTCACTCTGCTGAAACTGTCACAGATCTATTCCTGGACAGATTAGCTACTTTGCCACCTTTTAATACCATAGGGGAGAGATTATGCATATGCTGTTTCAAACATGGGACTTTGTCCTCTTAGAGACCAAGGGCACAAAAACTAGTGTTTTCTTTGTTTTCAGGAGACCTACAAGTCTTGGCAGCCRCAAAGGACAACAGATTAAGTGACCCCTTTGCACAGCCAAAAGGAGCCTTCCCCTCGCTTATCTCCGTGCAGCTTGTATTTCTGGCTCACCCTGATGTGCCTGTGAGTTCAGCTTGCCATGATGCAGTTGAAAGAAGGTGGTTTACAGGAACTGTGCTATGATATTTGTTTTAGGGCAGATGGTAAATGTCTGATGTAGCTCTAATGAACCTGATTACCTATATTAAGGAATCTGTTTGATCCAATTTAGCATATGACATTTTCCACATCCAGTGGTCCAGACATTAGATCTGAAGCCTCCATCCATGTTGCTATCACTGCAGCACTTACTACCACCTTGCACACTACAAGACCAGTTTTCCTCTCCAGCATTTTCTCCTAACCCCTATCACAGGAAAATAAAATTCAGATGCTAGGTTGTTTCTGACATTTAATGTTGAAATCTCATTTCTTTTCTTTCTTGTGCAGAGCTCAGACACGATTTGTAGCTACCAGACAGTTTGGGGAGGGCAGGTAAGAAGAGGGAGGGGACTATACTGAAACAGGAGACCCGCAAGGAATTCTGGTGGGGTCATCCAGGATGTCCTTTGGCACTATGGGGTATTAAATGCTGCAGCTGCAACTCCCCCTTGTTCCTGGCAAGCACTGCCTCCATCCTGACCCCTTTGAGCCACTACGACTGATGTCACCATGCCCAAATTGGCCACTGAGACACTTCATATACATCCTGCCACCCCATCCTGCTCACCAGGACAGAATTGTGTTAAGTTTGCTCTGATATGGAAAAAATACTGAAGTGTATTTTTACCTTCTGCAGTTCGAACCAGAAGCTGGTTACATTGACGTGCAGAGGAGCTTGCCATTCTAGCTGGAAGCTGGTATTTCTGGGCACTATGTTGACAGGTGCAGCTGGAGCCTCAAAAGTTGTTGCAAAGACAGGGGCACTTTCAGAAAACCAGTTCTCATCAGGGTGAAAAGCAAGAACCTAGCAAGGAAAAGGATGAACYGCACAACACAAGACCAATTGGAAAGCTGGCTTTAGCAACTCAGATTGTTTGGAAAAACAGGTGTTTTCAAACAAGGCAATACTCAGGCAATGTGGGACCAAACATTTTGAGCCTCACAACTTCAGCGTTGCACATCTTCAAACTGAAAGTTCATGGTTTCTAGGATCCTCCCTCCCCAGAGACTCTTCTCAGTTTCTCATTTCAGCTTTCTACCAAGATTCTTCTCTTTTTTAGACCTATCTTAAATGCCACAAGCTCTTATACAGGCATGCAGATGTCATCATCACATCCTGGGCAGTGTTTTAGAATCACAAAAACACTATTTGAGAAGGGACCTAAGCCCACTGCCTTCCACTAAACCATGATCAAATAAAATAGATGTTTGTGTGCACAAATTTTTATATTTATTTATATGTATATATATATTCCCCATTATACCATCCAAATCCTTAACAACAACMAAAAAAATCTAATTAAGCACAGAACAGATCCCCAGCCATCAGCTGAATGTTTTCCGAGTCCAAGAGTGAACTGCGAAAACTACTCTCTGACTTTATTTGTGCATGTACCCAAGGGTAAGTCTGTAGACCCCATGTTTACTTGTTTGCTTTTGAAAATGTCCCTGTGATGTTAGTCTTGCTGTCCAGATGCATCATTTATTATTTTCTTCTTAGCCTAGAATTCCTTCATCTGTAAAGGGAGAAGTAATATGTTTTGTTCTAATGAATCCACATTGGAAGTTTTTAATTCCCCTGTTATCCTCTAGTTGCTTGTATACCAAAAATTTCTCCTAATATAGTCCTAATAATACTTTCGGGTACTGAAGTTGCACAAAAGTGGCCTTTCCTTTTTGAAATTAGGTGTTATATTTGCTTTCTACTAGTCCTCCGGGACTGCCCCTCTTCCAAAAGCTCTAGAAGATATTTGTGAATGTTCAGACTATTTTAACTAGTTTCTTAAGCAGTGTAAGGCCATCAGATTCTGCTGATTTGAATATGCACTACCACTAGCTACATGCAATTGTATTAAATACCTAGTCATGGGTCTCCTGTTCATAAAACCTTTTTCTTGTTATTTAGAAATCCCTGTGTTCCACCACCTTCTTGATTTTATCACCATGTCAAGCTATTCCTTTATGCTCATTCTTACAGCAATGGCACATGTGCTCAGGCAATTATTATTGGGATTATTTAAGGGGCTCACCCCTGCCCCAGCTGTCCACAGAGCCTCTCTGCCTGAGTTCCTGTCTAACAGCAGGACTGGCAGAGGAGTGAGGTATCTGCACCTCAGTTCTCACAGTTCATAGCCCAGCACAGCAACCCAAGACACCAAAGATTTCGCATGATGCTAACATGGGAGTCCATGTGAACAGTGGCAGCTGAAGGATGGATATCGCGTTCTGCTGTTTCTGCTAGACCTCCTGGTACAGGCCTGTTATTATATTTCCTATATTTCTGAGATCTATAAAAATTCCCATTTCAATTTGGCAGTTGGCAGAAGCATATAGATCTTCCTCTATCTGTGATTTGTCTGGAAAGTGGAAGCAACTACTTCTTCTATTGTACTGACAGCAACATATTTCAATGAAATCCAAAATCAGCAGGTTTGCAACCACCTTTCCATATTCTTTTCTACAGAGATTTTCTTTGAAGGCTACCAAATAGTCAAGGCCCTATCTGCATTTTTAAGTCACTGTTCATCTTCTGCCTTTGTTAAAGAGTCAACACTGATATATTGTTCTTGTTTTGAAGTCTGCATGCATATTTTGTAATATGCTTTTCTTTAAAAATGTGACTGCTGCAAGACAATCAACATTGTACTCTGTCAGCTATTAATTCAGACATGACATATATCTGCAGATTTGTCAGATGATTTTTGTGTTATGGAACTGAGGAAAGATTGTTTTTGCTAAGTAAAAAGTTATTTATTGAGGGGAAAATATCAATATCCCTGCTCTCAATAAAATAAACAGAGGTTTCTCCTTCATTAAAAGTTTCAAAACTGTTGCTTTCCTGAGAAAAGTCCTCGTCATTTGAACATGCCCTATTTGCACTCTCATAGCCTGTTTATTGAACTACACCTTATGCTTCACAAGCCAGTCACAGATCCAGGTGCCCTCCTTTGAGAGCAGACACTTCCTGTCAGCTGAGCAGCTCTTAGCATGTTGCTGCATCAAGTATCAGGACAATCACGACAGGATTGCAGCAGAAATTCCTACTTACTCTTGAGATCTGTAATATGCCCCCAGAGAGAAAAGATCTCAGTTTTAAGGATTACATCTGAAAAACCCATATAGGAAGAAAACATGATGTTTAACTTTCCTTGGTCAGAAGACTGAAGGAGTGAGAGAAGTCTGTCAAGTTTTGAGCTCATATTTTCAAAATGCAAATATAGCCTTACTTTAAAGAGGAGCAGTCTAAAGACTTGCAGGCTAATGAGCAAACAGAAGAAGCTGCTTATAACTAACTATACCTTGAATATATTCTTTGTTCTAGGCTGGAACCCACTGACAGACCAGGCAAGTGTTCCATTTGGAAATTCACTTTTTCTCAAGGGTGTTGCTGGAACAGGAGTTAATAAATTGACAGTGATTTGATAGCGGATGGATTCTAGAGGTCCATTTGGCTTCGGAGGTTCAGTCCAAGATATGTTGATAGCAGTGTCAGACAAAACCACTGTCTGAATGAAACCGACTGCCTCCGGTACTGAAACAGAAAGAAAAATGAATCACTTTTTAGGTAAGGATTTCATGAGAGAGGTTTTGTTTATTTGCTCATTTGTTTTAGAGAAGTCAGAAAATGTCAATGAGGAAGGAAAAAAGGTTATCCACACATATGATCCATTTCCAGGAGTTATACTCTACATACGCAAAACCCATATTTTTGTATAGTCAGTCAGCACACAAGTTCAAAAATATTTTGAGGGACTATTTTAGTATCTCCTTGACTATCCTACCATGCCATCAGGAAAAAAAAATGCCTGCTCTCCTATATCTTTACCTTTATAGTCCAATCACAGAACTCCTGCTCTCTTTTAGTTTCTTAATCAGCATCTCAGATCTGAAATTAGCACGATGCTTACTTGGATATGCACTAAAAAAAGTACCCATGCACTACAGCAATTGGAAAGTCTTTTCACTGATAGAAGAGTCTGAACAAAACACGGATATAACTTACAATACAGCTTATAAGGTATATTCAGAGAAGAGTTAAATTGTTTAATTCTGGTTCTGTAAATTCCACACTCAATATAATGTGAAACTGCTTTAATTTTTTTGTCTGATCTAAAAGTTAGATTTCTTTAAAAGTTATTTTGAAGCACTTTATATTGAAATCTCTGAAAGACTTAAGGTTTTGCATCGCTTCTATTTATTCCTCCTCTCTTTAAAAGGAATCATAAAATTCAAGACATTTCATATATTATAATGCAAGAGCACTTCCTCATATGACCTGAGGTTGGCCTTAGACAGACAGCCTAAATTCATATAAGATGTCACTCTTTTCACAGTAAGCCAAGAGAAGATAGATAGACATAGATATAGATAGATAGATACAGTAAAATATCATGCACCCAGCTAACGTAATGAGCCTTCTAAACTTTGGAGATGCACTACATCCATTTTCTGTGGTAAACAGAAACACTATATTCTGGCCTGTCAGTCAAATGGGCCACTAAGTAGTTTGTAAAAGACGATCAAAATATTTGCAAATACATCATGCAGGCAGGATGGAATGGAAGGGGCTATTAAATTAAACAAGGTCCCCAAAGTTCATTTCCCATAAGTCCGTATATTCCTCAGCTCTTTGTTTTGCCCAGTTTAGAGTTTCTCAATTAAAGAGTTTGTTTGTTTGTTTTTAATTTCCTTTGAGAAAAATTTCCAGAGTCCAAGAACAAAGTTATATATATTCAGCAAAATGTTATATAGGCTTTGTACAAGAAGCAGCCATCAGAAAACTCCATTTCCTAAGCATTGTTTGCCATCATTTATAATTTTGCTCAGAAATACATGCTCTAGCTTAGCTGTGTAAACAAGAAACTGTGTTGTGGGTCTGATGTCCATGCCAGCTGGTTACTCACTAACTGTTTTGGAAAAGTCAGTCCTTCTTTTGAAGCTTAGAGATCACAAGCTTTGAACTGGCATATGACATGCCCAAACTCTACATTAAAAAATTCTTTTTTCCTATTGAACTGTCCAGGTAGGAAAAAGTTAATAAGGTTTTACACTATCTAGATTCCAAAACATATCAGGATGATGAGTGCATATGTTGTTATTTATGCCTTAGCTGCAAGACTGCAGACTATTCAAGCAAAATGTGCAGAAGCTGGATGAAAGATAAATTTCCTGATTTGTTAGCTAAAACATATGTGGGGTAAGAGTGACACTCTGTGGCAAGAGCAAAGCATTTATTTTTCCAAGTCTTTTTTTTTTTTTCCTCATTCCCTCTATCTTACTATTTGTTGGAAATTTCAGATTAATCCAAGCTTTTTTCATTTTGTTTCAGAATTAAGAGAAAGACAGAGGGAGTTCACGGAGCTTCAGAGGTGTTAAATAGCTTACACACTTCAAGTGGCTCTAGCAGCATCTGGTTACAATTTAAACTAGCAGTCACATTCATGAAATTGAGAACATAAGTGCCAGGACAGATATACATGCTGGCTACATCTGGTTGGAAATTTTTCAACAAATGCAGTTTGCCACTGGAAACTGCTGTTTTGCCAGAACTGAAAAATGTGAAAAGCTCTGGATGGTGACAAAATTACCTATTAAAAATGTTCAGGGTTTGGGGGGGGGTTGTTGTTGTTGTTGCTGCTGTTCTAGGACTTTCTTTTATTTTGATTCTAGTGTTTCATTTTGCCCTGACTAGAGAATCCTGCTCCGAGTTTCATGTTTTGTGTTGACTTGAGACTGAAAAATTCCATTTCAGTGGAGTGACTCAGTCTCCCATTTCACGTGTTATCTTTCCACCAAAAGGATGCATATTGCTGCAGGATGGCTCAGATTACCACACAAAAAAGCAACGGTGTGAATACCTGCTACATCCCAACAGTACTCAATTTTATTCAGTCAGTGGGCCCTACAAATTTACCAGTGGGGACATGGATCCCTGTGCAAAATAAATGAAATCTGCTGATCATAGGCCAGCTTTTCTTACTTTTTTCTACAGTCTCCTTAGGAGTAATTTCATCATCCACATAGGATGACAGCCTATTTGCTTGATACTGCAGATGCCCAGAAATCTCATCATTAGGTGATAAAAAAATAACAAGGTTGGAAAACAATCTCCAAAGTATAGCAGGTCTTATCCCTAGAGCAGAGTAGGTTTTTTGCCTGCCCCTCTTGTTCCACTTTCTTTGGCAAGATGAAAAGATGGACTTAAGCAGAAGTTCTCCTAAGGGCTCTTCTGACCTCACCCATTCTCTCCCACAGAAGTTCCTTAGCTGTCTTCTGCCATAATTAGAGATGCTTATTGATGTACTTATTTATATTTAGCTAGTCCCTACCCTGTCCTTTTTCTGCCCTAAATGACACAGTGAACATGCAGGTCAAAAGCCCTATTTCTAGCTTTCCCATTTGGGTGTGAAAGGGGCTGAAAAGAGCACACTGTAATTATTGAAGTAGACCAAAAACATGCTAGTGGTGTTCAGGCCCAGAGATGTAAAAATGAACTGGTGTCTTTTCAGCTCAATTCACAGCGGAATAAAACTCAATATCATTAGATTTTCACAGGGCAGAACCTGTATTACCCTAGGAAGCACTAATTATGAGAGCAGTGTCAACACTGGCAGCCAAGAAGAAAAAGTCTTAGTGTTGCATACATCCCACACACACCTAAACACGTATAACATATGCATTCAAGCACAGCTTATTGAAAGGATGGTCCAAGGCAGAAACTGCAACTGTTTAGCCATTTTTAATCATAGTTTATCTTTCCTCAGGAAGACAACAGCTAAAAGCAGTAAAGAACATATACATTTCTTATGACTCTTACAGATTCCTCAAGTCTGGTCTCCAAATCCTTCTGAAGATTACATTTTACCGATTACACAGATCACATTTTAAGCAGAAAATTTCTGTACTTTGCAATTTATAACCAAAACCAATGCACACCTTTCTTTGAGATGAAAATTCCAAACAAAATCAGAACAAAGTGTGAAACAAACCTCCATAAAGAGTTGTGCCAATTATCTCTTTTCCTACGGACAGCTGTTCAGAAGAATCAGAGTAGTAGTTTTTTGCTGCAACTTGTATGGCATAACTTGAAAATGGCTGTAGGTTTTCTATGACTGCTATAGGCCCCTGAAATTCCTGCAACTTAGAATCAGATAATAAGCATGTATTCTTAGAAAAGAGACAGTTACATGTCACCCCAATCAACTGTCAATGAAACAGGAATGTTAAAAAAAATAATGCAGTAGCACTTTTGTATTCTAATACAATTTAGTGTGTATAAAGATGATAAAATGACAGTTTGGGAAATAGATCAGTACAATCCTAAGGATGCGATTTAGGATACCAGCAAAAAAGCTGAGGCTGTAGTTAGTGTGGCTATAATACCACACTGTTCAGCAGCTAGTACTTGAATAGAAAATGGTATAGTTAAAAAAAAAAAAAAAGTAATAGAAAAAAAATTACTAGGGCAAGTACAACTACCACAATACACAAAGCCAAACCATATGGCTGCCAGACAGTCTCAACAGTTATTTAAACAGATTAATATCAACCACAACTGCACTTTTTACAAGTAGAAACTGAAGACCAGTTTCAACAAAATTTTAGCAAGGGCATGTTAAAAAGTTGAGGAGTACTTGTACAAAGGAAAACTAAGAAATCTACCATTTAAACAAAGAACTCCAAACAGATGAGAATTGCTGCTGGCTATATAGCAGGGGAAAAAATGTCTGATAGAGAGTTCCAGAATGGTTCATAAAATTATTAGATGTGATATCACATCCCCTGTCAATATATATCACATCACATGCCTTTTTGTTCCAAAATAGCCATACCACTGTTTTTTGCAGTATGCCAGACAAATGGTAGGTTGAGCTCCTGTGGTTTTTAGTCACTCCTTTGAGAAATACCAGATATGTCAGCGTAGGCTGGGATATGCCAGGGCACAGCTGCTGTGGTGAGACAGATGGCAAACTTAACACAAAACTGCTGTTCGTCGTATTAAGTATAGTAGGTTTCTCAGTGTCTGGTGTTAGGCTCAGGCATCTTTTATCTAGAAAGACACCCAAAATTTCAAAAATATAATTACTGCTAGAACAATCCAAATTTGCATGTTTTTCTACCACCATTCATATGAGAAAGTAGTACCAAAAAGTGTTCCCTTTTCTTTGGTTTCACAAATATAAACTGAATGTAACATGAATGCAACATGTTTAATTGTACCTGAATGTGACATATTTGATTACTTTGGTGGCTGCAAAAGTAGCATTCACCAAAATAAGTGCATGTTTATCTTTCATAAATGAATACAGACTTACTAAATTATTTAGGTTCTTCTTTAGGTACCTAAATACCTTGGAAATCCTAGTCTTAATTGCTGTGTTATCAAGGGCAGTATAGACTGTTGAGTCCAAACTTGCTTGTCACAGCAAAGAATTGCAGAGTAGAGGGTAACTTTCCCAAGCAAGGAAATATTTTCTCTCTTTTCTTCCAACAGGTTCTCAATTGTAAAGTTCGTAGTAACAATAAGGAAAGGCGAGACAGGTTTTGGAAGGAGAAAGGGTGCATATAGGGAGAAAAGAGTAGAAAAATACTCTTCAATAACATACAAAGGGTAACAGAAGACAAACCTTATCAGTGTATGTATTTTTAAAAATTAATTAAAACTATATATTCAAATGGACTTGCTGCCAAGAGGCTGGAGGAAAAGATTAAGGCATGTACATGGGGGAGAGGGCACTAGGACAAAAGTTTGCCCTGAGGCCTGAACAACTGACCTCCTTGTCAGGATCTTTCCTCCCTACGTGAGCAACCCTTCCATTCCCACCAGAGGCAGGTTCAAGTACATAAGGGAAGGAGAATAACAAAATCTGTTTGACAGAAACAAATGTAAGGTTGAGCTTTTGTCAATTTTATAGTTTCTTAGAGTAGTAACATTCCCATGGGAAAAATCCCAGATRGAATAAAAAATTGAGTCATTTTCAGAATTAAAGTTTCTGTCAGGCAGTTCCACAGAAATATGTTTACCCTGACAAGAAAATCCTTCACTACATATTCAGTCCCCTTCCTCCTAACCCTGAAGAGAAATCATTCTCTCACAAAATCTGTGACAGGACAATAATTTTCACTGAGTGCTTCTGATGTGTTAAATGATCAATTGACATCACATCTCTAGATAGCAATTAAATAGGTTAGAATGAAAGAAAACTCTAGCACAACTGCATGCACACATCATGAAAGCAATAAAAAGCATGACAGTCAACCCAGTTGGTCTTTGCAAATATCATTTTTTCACATATACACCATTTGATTTCAACACTGAGGAGTAAATAGGATTTTTCTTATTTTGCTGCTTTCATTTCTTTTCCTCTTAAAAGCTTTTGTAGACAATTCTGTGCATTTTTYCCCCCCCCTTCAGAATGCCAAATCAGTGTTTTCCTCTAAATATACTTCTAGGAGTCAACGTAAATGAGAAGAGCTCTGTGGGGATCTCTGGGTAGAAACAATCCCTGAGGACTGAACTTCAGGGCTTTCCTCTCTTCATCAACTAAGCCCACATAGCCTGGTGTCACTGCAGGAAACCCTGTCCCTGTAGATAGGGATAGGGACTGGTACACTCTGCACCAGTGCCAAGCCCACACAGACCTCATGGGGACTACCTTGCCCAAAGTGCTGGTAAGAATAGCCTGGGCACTGGTCAGAGCAGCTGTGAGCAGGAATAATTCTACTGGATGGCCAAAACAGCATGAAATTCTTTCATTCCAAAGAAGTCCAGCCCAAATAAAATATTCTTTTGTATATTTGCCAGATTCTTATGCAAAATTTAAGTTAAAGAATTATTTTTCGTATATTCAGCATGCTAGTATGCGTTTGAAACCTCCCCACTTACAAACATAATTGCTATAGGTACCATGACTTGTAAAATTAGTTTTTATTTTTCTTTTGTTATGCTTCTATGACAGTTTGTTCAAAACATTAGGAGTTCTAAGTGAAGCTTGGGTCTACTAGCATGTAAACTGTAATTGCCTCTCAGGCATTTCTTTTCAAATCACTTTAATAAGCAGAGTTCTTGTTTGTTTGTCTCTGGAAATGCTTACATTTGTTTTCAGCTTTGCACACTTCTGAACAACAGCAGAAGTCATCATCATAATGGGGATCGTTAGCAAACCCTTGCAACAACACTTTGTGGCTACAGACCATCGTTGGGATACAGTGTTTGCTGGTTTTCTGTGTTTCAACATTCGCCACCTTTTCTAAATCTGCAAGTTCCAGTCAATTCTGAAAATAGATATGCTCTGGCATTAACATCCTGAGGCTTTGAAGCATGGGCAATCTTAATTATCATGACCTCCCATGTGACCTCACACAAGGCCAGTCCTTATTTTCATCCTTTTTACAATGTGCATAGTGAATTGTTTCCCTCTTGAATGTGTCTGCAGCCAGCAAGCATATTTTACATAAATACATGTACCATGATTTGCAATTCGAATGCATGCTCTGCAACAAATTTGTTACATTTACAAAAAACCCAAATCCCTGCTACCTGGATATGGTTGTACTGTTGTGCTGTAGGCGAAGATTTTCAACTCATGATTTGCTCTCCTCTGAAAATAGAGTTTTTTGCTTTCTTTATTTGCTCGATGAATTGCAGTGTACTCCTTTGTTTCAGCACTCCAATATATAAATTCCTTATCTACAGTCAGGCTGCCAACTTTCATATCTGTGGCAAAACATTGTATATTTAAGTTTTAGAATAAACCCTGAAAAGACAATTTTAAAAGAAAGTATGTATGTTTGTATTCACTGCAAGTCAGTGTGGGTGAGTATCTCAATCATACCATGTTTTCAGAGACCTTCCCTGGAAAAGATATATTTTCTGATAGGTCTCCCAAAACGGAGACATTTTGTTATTTGGGTTTACAAATGCGCATTTGAGGGCTTTTCATTATCTTTAGCTATGAGAACTGCAATCCAATTAACAAACACCACAAATCATGTAATACAAGAATGAAAGTCATCTGTAGAAACTTTCATCATTTTTCCAAAATGAAAAATGCAAAGCTCTGCCATCTCCCAGGAACAATTAAGGCAGCTCCTTTGGTAAAAGGACAATTTTACACAGCACTCTTCTAGTATAGAGCTGAAAACTGAGCAATGAAGACCAGGGTTTATAAGACAGTCAACGCAGATGAATTGCCATACAATACTCTACTAGCATGAAGTGCCCTCCCCACATCTAACATTAAAGTCTGCAATGCCACTTTCAGGCATAACCTAGTATTGTATCTTCTTATACAGATAAGCTGTAATAGGCATATCTGATATTATACTACTGCAAAATAATGTGCTAATACTATAAAGTGATATCTACTGACAAGTAGCCTTTGATGTCGTAACATCTCCATTTGACTGACACGCTACTAGAATACACATATGCATCAACAAATATCCCCACACCGCTTTCCTCTGCTTTGTATCAAGAGGGTACAAAACTGAAAACACAGAACACAAGCCTTTTTGTCTGCCTTGCCTTTAGAGGAATCAATTTTCCAAAGAAAGTATGTCATAAATGTTATTTTACTGAAATGAACATTATTTAAGGGAACAGCAACAGCAGCAATCATGAACTACCTAGAAACATAACAAAGCAGTCTGACCTTGAAAACTTGGTATTCTGGTAATTCTCCAGCAGTGGCAACCATCCACATCTGAGGCCCATATTTCATCTCTTCCTCTGATAAAGAGCAGCTGAGGTTTCTCGAAGTCAGATACATCGATACTCACAGGTCTTCCTAGCTCTGCTTCTGAGACATTACAGCTGCAGTAGTTCCTCACATGATCTTCTGCTGATACGTGTCCCAATATGTGGTGCACGGTGTCATTCATAAGATCATAATAAAACATCTGGCAGCCATAATCAAGGACTTCCATCCAGTACAGACGACTATCAAAAAAAATGCATTGTTTACAGTAGAAAAGTTTTGACCTGAGCAGTCTGCCCTAAATGCAGTCCTGTAAGTGACTATGGTCACAAACCTCCCTAACATTTATAACAAGATAACTACAGCAGAATACTTTCAGAGTGATTCTAGGTATTTTACAGGATATTTTTCAACAGAAGATCACAATAACTGATTTTGTTGAATAAAAAGGTTACTTTAAAAAATTGTTGCCTGGTACTGACTTCCATTTACATCACTTAAATAGTGATAGCCTATCAGTATGTAAGGATCATTTGACATCTTCACTCAAGAACAGACATCTTTTTAAAGTCGCATATAACCAAGCTCAACTAGCAGTATAAAAGTAGAACTATACCCAGAACATTCTATGACTTATAAAATGTAAAATACTCACTAACTGTAGGAAGCCCTTTTTGGCCCTTAGAAGCTGATGATTTCATGAAAATCATGATTCAAATATGTTTTAAAAAATATATTAGTAATATATGTCTTACCTTAAGAAAGGATAGGCCAACAGAGATGATACAGTTGAATTCCTGTTACCCAGCTCTATGTTCAATGTTTTTAAAGATTTTATCTTGAGCTCAAGATCAATAATAAACATTTGAGTTTCATTCCATGATGTTCTCAGGGCAACAAAGAGATGTCTTGCAACCCAGTCAATTGTGATGGCTGTGACATTGTGAAGAAATGCATCTCTGAAAAACTTCAGAAGAAAAATAAACTATTATTAAAACTGCTTGGAAGCAGAATTTTTCCATTTGATGAGAAGTTAGGACATTCTGAAATTTTATTTGTTTCACAAATCATTTCTACTTGGAACAGAAAGTCAAAATATAAAAAGATGCCATGGAATGAAAATTCTAATATTTTTATAGAAACAAAAACTGTTGTTTCAATAATATCAACTGTTGTCTCTATTTTCTTGAGTTAAAATGAAATTAAATGACAGTTGATACTAAAATTAAACTTCTTGTATTTAATAATGTGTATTTGAAATTCAAATATTTTTGCAATATTTTGCCAAAAATATTCCTCCTGATAGAGCTGACATTTTCCAAGAAAAAAAGGCAAAAAGAAAAAAAGAGAGAAGAGAGAAAGAGAGAGAGAGAGGAGAGAGAGAGGAGGAAAAAGTCATACATCGATAAAATCATACATTTTTAATAGGAAAACTTTTCCCATGATATGTTCTGGCCTGTTCTAATAGCTATTGATAAAAAAATCTGAGGTGTAAATTTTATTATATTTATTTTTATTGTCTTGCTAGAAAGATAAATTATCCAGTCATTTGTTTTTTTTATATTAACATCTCATACCAACTGACCACTGTTAAGAATATAGCATCTTTCCAGTTCTGTTTTCTCCACTGCATTTTGCCATTAAAAGTGTTTTTATATCATGTTTATTTTTTCCTGTTTAAAATATGCAGTTTTCACTTCTTCAAAACATAATTAGCCCCAAAATAATGATAATAATAGCCACACATTTTCCTCAATTTCTTCAAGCAAGGGAATGAACAAAAGAGTACCTGAAACCTTGAAGTACTCTGTATGTTCAGAAGAAAAAGAGAATCTTCTAGGATATAGTACACTGTGTCATCATTAGCAGTATAGCAGATGTCCTTTATATTTTTCTTTGCCAAAAGGTCCCATATGGTACGATTATTGTCTATGTCAGTAAGAATCAACTTGTTGGCAGAAATGGTTATAAGAGTTGGAACAGGGAAAAGATCTAGAAGGAAAATGGTACAATGGAATTGACAGCAAATGTTCTAGACAATAGCAGTCATTCATAATAAAAGCATGTACAAGATAAAAATAAATGCTGGCCCTGCACAAATTATATTTGATAATATGTCATAGCAAATATATGCCCTAGCAAATAGTTGTATGCATAAGGTAAGCTTGATGTTGCCTTCTTGACATGACACACAGACTCTTAAGAATTTTTCAGTGGCCTTGTGGATGCTTACATAACAAATTTAAGCCTAGTAAAATATATATTTCCTCTCTTAGTCACCTTTCACACCCCAATTAGAAAGAGCCTAGTAGTCGGCAGATTAAAGACCAAAAACTGCTGTTCCAGCCTACTCTGGGGTTGCTTAGAAAAATTAATCTAGTGCTGTTCTGAGAAAAGGCTCAAAATTCACAAAGTTTAAGCAAATTTTAAGAAATGTGTTCATCATTTCCTGTGGAAAGCTGCAACTATTTCCTCTGTGGTGCCTACCATAGGGTGAAGCAAATGTCCCTCATTTATCATGTTACTAAGTTCCTGTACCATTGAGTTCACCAGCTATTACACATAAAGCATAAGAAGGCATCTGAGTGGTCCACACCTGATGAATTCCTCTCTACTATATCTGTCAAAGGTCCTGGACCTGCAGAGGTGCAAGCTCTCACCTGTAGATAGATGGGACAGGAGATTGTTAAGTATGTTAAGTAGCAACACTCATAAAGGACAGCATTCAGAGAGCCCTTAGAGGCAATATTGACAAAAACACAACCAGATCCCTTACTGCCCAAGTGTAAAAGCTAAGAACATATATGACTGAAGGCTATTGTTGGTCAGTTCAAAGGCTATATTGAAGGCTGGACCATGGCTATGAAAACAATTTCCAGAAGTGGCCCAGAGGGTGACAGTTCATGCTGCATCTACAAGTTAGAGTCGAAAGGAAGCCAGACGGTCTCTCTCCATCCCCAGGTGGGAGGAATTCCCACCGCCGGGTGATGCTCAGACCTGTGGTGTGCTCCTCCATCAGCAGCTGGCCTGCCACACGCTTTCACGTTTATAACTCAGTGTCCTTTGAGCACACATTCTGTGTTCCAAATTTTTTATCATGATGGAAACATGGCCTCTTGCCAAATTTTAAGAGAGAAGTCTCATATTACAGACCTCACACAAATCCCTGCATTACTCCAGCAGTGGAGCTTCTCTTGATCTGTGGCTGTTTTATCCTTCACCAGCTCAACAGGATCTGTGTTTAACCTGCAGCTATTAGCAAGGGCTTTGGGAGACCTCCAGGAAGGCTTCCTTTTGGCCAGACCTAACCTGCGTAATACTTCAATATTATTTTCTACCTTCCATAATGGGCAATACAATATACAGAAAGGTTAAGCCAGGTACCCAAGGGTGAGTTGGTGAACCAAGCGAATGAGTGGAGCTAAGAGCAGAAACATGTTACTGCCCAAAGCCCAATACCATCTCCTAGACACACACTTCAAGCTGTACAGATAACATCTAAGAACTAGATAAGCTCAGCGCTTTTTCATACCTGAAACCTTACTGTGAGCCTGGGAAGCACATCCTTGAGTGAAAAGAGCATCAGGGTGGGTTCAGTGTTGCTCATGTTCCACGCTGGGGAAGCGGCAGTAGTGCTGCTCTGATGCAACAGCTGATAGTAAATCGTGAACTGCGTTAATACTCCATTTTCCCTTTCAGGCCTATCCCACCTGAACTCCACACGGACTTTCTCATTGCCTTCAAGTGGGTTATTAGGTAACACATATATTCTAGGGTTTAGAGGGGCTGAAGGAACTGTATTAAAAAACAAAACACAGATTAAAGTACTTCTATTAAAACACACACTCTATTTCCTGCTTAACTGATTTAGTTTTGAGCCTGAGCTCTGTGGCCTTAATGCTGACAGAGAGCGAGTGGTGAGGTGCAAGTTATAGAAGAATATCTAAAACTTCGTGGTGACCCCTTTCTGTTTTGTATCATCATATGGATATCTGATTTTAGTTCACTTAACAAAAAAGACCTACATGACCAAACAGACTCAAATGCACTCATGCGCACTTGGGTTGGCACGTCTGTTTAGCTGAGCCCTGTAGATAACAACAGAGCTGCAAGAATTTTCACAGTGTAGAACAAACTCCATCCCTCCTCCTGCCTACCTCAAAACCTACTGCAGCTCATGTACTTTCTCAGTGCTCCTGTCATTCAGCAATATATCTTAGCTGATTTAATTTTGAATATTATGTGAGCAAAAGTATACACTGAAGTTAAATGTGCATACCATTTATTAAAATCTTAATAAGAGCTTCAAATACTACATGCAGCCTTTAATGGTCTTTGTAACAGATCTCAGTTTCTCATTCTTGCTCATAGTCATAGGTATGTGGTGGATATTTTCATGTGCTTTCTGCTCCAAATTCTGTTACTGCAACTGTGTTCATTTACATGTGCAACAGATAATTGACAAAAATATTTAAGAACATGTCCTTGCAACTCCACTGACAGCTGACTAGCCCTGAAAGCAGCTCATTTCTCTCAAGACAGGGTTTTACTTGTTAATGTAGACCCCGTTCCAGTACCCATTAAAGGTTAGGAATGGGATTTGAAATACTGGTACCTCCTTCAGGGGCTCGAAGGACTACAGATGTTGTTGGTCCCTTGCCCCAGTATGTGTATGGAGTGACAGTAAAATTGAAGAGTACAAACGGTTCCAGCCAATCAACTCTGTAGGATGGCACTGTCAGGTTATGCGGATGGAGGCACCGTTCACTCTCCAAAGACTGTAAATGGAACAAAATAAAACAGAACAAAATAAAACCTTTTTTTTCCTCTCTCTCAGGAAGCCCTTGAGTTTTCCAAAATTCCCCTCACCAACACTGGTTAATTAAATCAAGGCAGAGCTTCTCTTACTGTGAGTGATCGCTGTTTCAGTAACTCCTGTGGCACTGTAACAACATACAGCAATCTGCTAGCAATCTGCCCTTTCAGTTGAAAGTACAGCTTGTCAAATGTGCTAAAATTAAGTGTGGATGAAGGCTGGAATTCACTTTCAGGCAAAGGTTGTCCCACTGGCAGCTCAGGGGACGCTTCCATCTCTGAGTTACTGTGAAGGCTTTCTCACACGCCTTCGGGCGCTGGAAGCTCCTCGCCTGGCAGTTCACACCCCAGCAGCTAACCCGCAGCTATTGCTAAGCCCCTGCTCCTCCAGYGTTGGCTTCAGTGGTGGAGAAACAGGACAGTTTGCTTTATATTTACAGTTTAGTTCAGTTGCTTGACTGATTCCTAAATGCCTGAGAAGAAAGAAACTATATTTCTGTTTAAAAATAGATACATCAGCAACTAGATGCAGTAATATGTATAGATAATAGGGAAGAATTGCATAAATACTCTCTCTTGTAGAGCTTTTGATCCCACGCAGTAGAAGACAGTTCCCCATTCCACATTTGCGGAGGCACTCCAAAAGATGTGAAAACTTGAAGAATTCCCTTTAATCCTAAAGGAAGACTCTGGCACTGAATCTGGAATCACCTTTGGTATAAAGGAAAAGTTTCCTGTCCATAAAGAGAGAGAAAAAATAACAACAATTTAAAGAATAAAAGCAATAGGTAGAGTTTTCAAACCTGATTATTAAAATATTAAGGTACTATGGAAAATCTGGTAAGTTGTCAAGGAACAGCACACTAAGTATTCTCTTTAGCCGTACTTATTAGCTTTTATAATTGCACTTATCCAGCTATAGTCTGATACATTTATTAATAAATTGCTGTTGTTCATATCTTTTGTCAAATGACTTTTAAGAATTTTAAGAATGAAGAATTACAGATTGTCAGTGAGTACCTTTACTGAGGGGTTTAGACAAAGAAACTAATATACCTGGCAAAGGTTTGAGTGATTTATGAACAAGGGTAAAGGCTGCAAACTCTGCTGGTTGTGAAAAGGGAATGCTAATGCTCTGATTGACTTCTTGTGTTGTAATGAACTGAAGGCTATTAATCCAGAACAGCCGTCCACTGTAGTATTCCAGTGCACTCTGAGATATTTCTGAAGTACTCCATGCTGCAAATTCTGTGACTATGGCATTACCGCAACTGTGAAAACACGTATGACATTAACAAACTGAAAACACACTGTGTAAAGAGAACAGGATTTATGCAATGTTTGACACATTAATGTGTTTTTCTTCCTCATTCAAATTCTTAATACTGATGGAGAAGGAAGGAAAATAAATCAAAAGGCTTTCTTTAAGTTCTCTACTGCAGAACACTTTTCAGAATGATACATTGCAGGAGCAACAAAAATAAATCCTTCACTCCTTTGGTTTCATTGGAAGATGATTGCAAAATGGCTCAATGTCCGAAAACCTAAAGAAAGTATTCTGATGAATGCATGTAGAAAATTGAGTATTTTGAAAAATCAGCCCCTTCCTCTCAGCAATTCCAGGGAAACAATTGACTCTCCTTTCCAGTGAGAGATTAATTCTACTTCATTAAAGCAAGTCTCCAGATGAATTTGACCCTGCTAGTTTTCTTGATAACCTTCCATCATCTATAAAGCTTTATTACCATTTTCCTCCACCAGAATCACTGGTGATTTGATCTGTCTTGTTATTTCTACGGCAAATCTTAAAGGCCTTCTTTGATCCCAATTTATCTTCTGGGTAAGAGATTAAATATATTGCAAGAGGCTTCATTTTACTGTCTTAGAAATGTCTTTCAGCTTAGACACATGCTATCCAAAGCAAATTTGGAAAAGCTTTAACACACCATCAGGTCCATTAGGATGGATTACTTCTAATCTCTCTGTTCTGGCATGACAGAGATGATTTATGGCCGGCAATTGGTTCACAAGAGCTGCATGTTCTAGCTAAAACTACTCAACATATTTTGATTCTTTAAATGTTTACCATTGACCATAGGAAAGTCTAAGATCAATCAGAGAATGAAGCTGATTCCACATGAAACAAGTTTGCAACATTATGAACACACACACATAAACATACATTAATTTTAAGATATTTAATCTGATGTTTGTAGAAAAAGGGCTACTCTCCATATGAAAGGGAGCAAAAATACAGTTTAAGGAGCTACTCACCAACACCGTAAAATAGTTTCTGTATGATAGACTTGGCACATATAGAAAAGATTCCCATTTGCTCTCATGGTCTTATCATCGTATATCTGAGTTGGCCCATATACACACACATGCACACACAGTTTTGCTCAATTTTTTTCAACTGACTTCTCAGGTGAGAAAGTAATGTTTATTCAAGTCCCAAGCTCCATGCAAGATGAACAAGTTACAGCTCTTGGCATTTGAAAAGTGTCAGATGTTGTAAATGCCAATAGAAAATAGAAAATAAATGGTGATTATTTCCTAAAACTAAATTTAGAAACCGATGAGCATGACCTCAGTTCACTCAAGGATCCTATTCACTGTATGTTTCTCACACTAAAACCATGTTAACAACCACCTCATAACACACAGTTTGCCATCAGCTAGGTGTGACCTTCAGCTCTTCTTTTTGTCTGTTGTTCAATTAGTGACTACAATGTGCTCAGCATTGGATAAAAATCTGTTTTTTTAAAGACAGAATTGCAAAAACTAGGAAGCACAGACTTTCTTACCTGTGTTACACATTTACTTACCCTTCTTTGCAAAGAGAAACTCTGTATAGGTTTAGACATAGACTATCTTGCACAAGCCAGTAAAGAAAACCATAGGTGAGATCCAAAGTTAGACCTATCACCTTAAAAAAAAAAAAAAAAAAAAAAAGTAATTTGAACACTTCTGAGGGAGAAACCCTTAGGCATGGGTGTTCTCCAGACAGCATCATGAATAGCTCTTTATTGGCAAAAATAACACTACTACTACCATAACCATTTAGTCTAATAAAAAAAAGAGGCAGTACTAGAAAATAATCAGGTCCTTGGTGGACCCCTATTTATAGCAGCTGATGGTTTTCTAGATAGCATTTTATGAGCATCTGTTACAGTGTTCATCCCTAAAGCATCTGATGCCTTCAGATATGATGGCAATAGTGTATCAAGTGGTTAGTGAAACTTCCCATCAAAATTTCCAGAACACCTCTGGTATTTTAATATTCTTTGTCTGAAACAGATGGTTGATATCCAGTCTGAAAGTCAGGATCACTTTTTGAAAGAAATATTTCAGATCTTCTGTCTTTTTTTTCCAAGGTTTGATTTTATGCATAAAATATTTAATGTGATACATTATTTGTGGAAAATACATGCCAATTTGTTGGCAAAATGTTCAATTTAAAAATGAAATTCAAATGTTTATATTTTAGTAAAACATTTATTATTAAATAAGAGTCAGAGCAAAAAACAAAACAATCTTCCTGTTCATTGCTTCAATATTTCTTCTACAGTTAGACTAGCTGCAGAATTTTTTATTGATTCTTTAAGCGGTTCTAATATTCAAAATAGAGCTTTCTTGCTTTTGCAATAAACAACAGATTCAATACCATATACAAAAATAATAGAAATCAAACATCTAATAATCTGTTTTGTGAGTGACAAAGAATTTGCATTCACAAATTAGACTGCTAGATATTATGTTCAGTACATGTCATGTCATCAGCTCAGCTTACAAGTTGGTATGGGCCTTTCTGAAAATGTTTTCCTGCAGCTCTCAAACCTTGCATTCTCACATTCTCATCCAAAAAAAAAAGTTGTAGCTATTCTTTTATAAGGTTAAGTTTCCATTATGGATGTAAGGGGAGCCTCTGTAGGGTTTTTTTTTTTTTTTTTTTTTTTTTTTTTAAACTCTTCATTAATAAACTGCAGAAGATGTTGACAGGAAAGCAAATGTCGTATCACTTAGTTGTCTGTTGGTCCTTACGTAAGTACATTCTTGACATATTTCTTTTGATATTGTATGTCAGGAAATCAAGGTTTGAATGATTGCTCCTGTAGGGTTCCTTGTTAAAAAATATCTCACAGTATGCATGTGCTTGAGAGTATATTTAGCAAAGCATGCACTATTTTATCCCATTTACCTAGCCTCCCTCCCACATTCATCACCAAGTTATAGCTTCCTAAATCTACCTTGACTTTTATTTATTTATTTGTTTGTTTATAGTTATTTGAGTCTTCTTTCCTTCCCCCACTTACTTTCTGCAACTATTATATTTCCCCACAGACATGCCCATCTTCCTCCTCTCTACCCTTGTACCCCTATCAATAAAAGGCAAAGAAGTATTTGTACTATTCACATTCAGGGGTTGGACAGTAATGTAACACCTCCCTTCTCTTATGCTTCAAAAATAGACAGACTTTTTTCCATTTCATGACAGGTATTAGTCTCTGGACATGACATATAGTTGGGATCATGCAATACAACTCCACATCATAAGATGCGATATAAATCTCGCTACTTGAAATACCCCTTGACTAGCAATAATAAGAGGCAACACTTAGAGGGTTCTAGCCCCACCTGCACACAGCACACTTAGACACAGCTCCTCTATAAATTACTTACCTCCCAGGCATATTGTACACTGTAAACTACTTAAGTGCTTTAGACATTCTGGGCCAARTCCTAAACTGCAATATGTCAAAGTAGCTCTACCAAAGTCAATCAAGCTATGCCAACATGCACCAGCTAAGCTGTACAACTGATTGTAAAATAAAATAATTGTCATAAAAAGACATGGTTCCCCCCAAAGAAATAACTTTTAAAGCTCTGCCTTCATATTTATTTAGGAAATCTATTGTTTCCATAGTAGGGATCTTGTATTCACRTTACTCAAATTTCAAGCTAAAAGGAGGTGCAGCTATACACTGCTGAAGATCCTGTGCTGACCAACTGAATGGCTAGTCTTTATTAGAAAAGCATTTAGTAAATTCCAGCACAGATCCAGTTTTGTAGAAAGCATTCTCTAATTATTGACAACAGCAATTAACAGTTACATCTGTGTTTTAATATTGAGGTAAGAGGTACTCTTTTCAGGATAAAGGACTCCATTGCGTGAGGGAGATGCATATTTTTACTTGTACAAACTTGAACTCACATATTTAAATAGGCTAATAACAACCAACTCAGTAGTTCCACCATTAAAGTATATTCTACTCTCTTGTTTTGATGGGCTTGTTTTGCATTTTATTTTAATGAATAAACACCTGTCAGCTATAACTGGTCACTTCTCGATCTAGACATGTTTACTTGGCTTTTTTCCTATATGTATCACAGCAGGAGGCTGAGTTCAGGGAAGTCAGTGCATAGATTAGGGCAGCATGGAAGCAAGAAAAGAGATGTTTGTTTGTAGGAGGTGTGAATAAGTGGATGGTTGAAGCCTGATATCACTGACATAGAGGAAGGTACAGAAAAAAAAAAATGACAGCAGCAGACAAGCAGCCTTCTTGCTGCCAAGGGCCTTGAAGCTGAGGATGAGAAATTTGAGGTTAGCATGAGGCAATTTAGAGAAACAGGTAATAAAATCAAAAGAGGAGGGCAAGGAAGGTGGCTTTAGCAGCTTAGATTGAACTGCCAATTGTTAGTTCTTAAAAGCAGGTCACCCAGAAGATATGTGATAAATTTAAGTGTGCTTTTGGGCTGGGAAAGCATACATCTTCCCGTGAAGACGTTCCACACCAACCACTGAGGAGAGGTGCGAGGCTAGTCCTGGAAAAAACAGTAACCCTTTGCAGCACAGAAGTTATTCTTTACATGTGAAAAAAGTTTTTCAGTTCTTCTGTATTTACAAGTATAGCAGGTACCACACCAGAGCCAGCTTTCCCTTTTCTCACCAAATCCTCTCACAGAATGAACGTAACAGAGACCTGTGAAATCGGCTGACCTTTCTGAATGCTGATCGCCTGTCAGAGACTAAACCAGGCCAGACTTTTTTTTTCTCGGAGAAACACCTGCATCTTTTCATCTAGGCAAAGAAGACTGAAATGTTCTGGGGAATGACACAAAGCTAACCAAGAGATAACCTTTAAGGTTCAGAAAGGATTTTCACTAAAGAACATGTGTTTAGGTAAAGTGGGAGTACAATTCATAGGACATGTAGAATGAAAGAAAAAGGTTTCTTTAGCAAGAGTCTTAGTCTTAAAGAAAGCTTTTGCAGTAATAATATGTCTGAGGAGAGTTTTGTGGGGTTTTTTGTATTTTTAACACTTCTGTGGCAGTCAGGTTATGCCTCACTCCAGCTCTTGGGACAGAGGGAGAAACCCCACAGAGGTTTGAGGTGGGGAAGCATTCAGCTTTTCTTTGAGTCCGTAGAGTAAAAGCACTGCAGTAGGTGGGATGGCCCCTTAGCCTGAGCTGCTTTCCTAGGTCTGGGGCTCTGATCACACCGACCCCCTGTGTCCTCTGGACCCTGTTATGACAGTAAGAGGTTTTCTTGTCTGGGAATTGGGTCATCCACCTCCTTTCTCCCAAATTCACAGGCAGGGGGAAGGAAGGAAAGCAATTGTAGCTGCTGAGACCCTGGCAGATCTTTACATAGGGGGAGCTCAGTCTCTAAGCTCCTTGGCTGCATAGGCAACACTGAATCCTGCCTCTCAAGAACAAGGACAAATCCATGGCATGGCAAATCCCATGTAGTGGCAGTAACAGGATGGGTTTGGGGAGAGCAAGGATGATCTATGAGGAGTCAGAAGTGAACCAAGGACTGAAAAGGCTTGATAGGACTTCAGAGAGGGGTGAAAGGAGAAGTGCCTTATCTCAAAACTGGCCGTGTCAGGACCTGCAAGCTGGGGAACAGTACAAAGGAGGCAGGATGCTATGGAGCACTGAGCTCCGGCTCTTTTCTGTAACAACTTGATGGGAAAGCCAGAACTGACAACTAGAGTTAAGCCCTTTGGGAAAAATAAATTTGGTCATTGAAGGAACATAATGTTCAGCTGGTTATTCCTGGGCAAGTACGTTTCACATGTGGGAGAGAGCGGCCTTACAACTACAAAGATGTCTTTAATATCACTTTTTGCTGCAAGTGTTTGGTTTTAACATTAAAGGCCAAAGTTTCCGCATAGCTATTACATTCAAGGCATGTTTTTCTTCTAGTTGTAACAAGGTGATTTGGACAACCACAAACACTGACTGTATCCTAGAGACCTAATCACTAAAACACACTTTAAAAAAAAAAAAAAAAAAAAAAGGTCAGTCACCTGTTTACCAGAAAACTGTAGCTGTTCTTGTAACATAAGATAATGCTCTCCATTCAGTCTTGTGCTCTCCACTGAGTACATTGTGGCCCAGTAAAGATAACCATTTATTGAATCCACTACTAGATCCTTCACTAGGAACACAACACGAGCCACAACATCCATATGGCTTCCCAGCAGCGATTTTCTGAAGATCTAGGGACAAAAGAATTGCTTTTAATATCACACCTAAATTATCAGCCATGATTTTTTGAATATACATAAGTACTTTTCCACAGTCTTTATCTCAAGCCTATGCAAGCCTTAGGCTTTCAAAGCCTCAGCCTTTGCATTTAAAGTGTAAGACGAGGAATAAGGAAAAATTATTAGTTAATGTTTGCCAGAAAGTAACAAAAGAAAAAACTCAAATTTCTATCCCCCTTGTCTTTCCTAGTTTTGGCAGCCTTCTGTCTGACTAAGTTTCTCACCCACTTTGTATTCACTATTCACAAGCGTAAATGAGGGTGCAAGGCAGTGTGAAATCTGGCCTTCTAGCTCTGGTTTTTAAAACAGCTTCTGACTTTGCACTTAAAAGAAATGAAAGGCATAATTTGACAGCACTGCATAAATTAGCACTGCAATTTTGAAGTCAAATACCTTTTAAATAATTCACATGTCAATATTCCTGATATAAGAGCATACCAAGTGCAATTGTTTTTTTTACCAGCAGGTATCTGCAAAATATCACATTACAGAAGCCAGTCTTGAAAATCCCCTGTAAACAAATCATATTAAATTCGCTACAAATATAAGGATTAAAATAAAGTCCATCTGGTTCTTACCCAAAAGCAACTTGGCAGTCTCCATTTTCACTATCTTCAGTTAGTTTTACAATATTGAATTCTACAAAACTATTGACACCACATTTGATTCGCCTGTTTTGCACCTGGAATTCAGTGTCCTGCATTAGCAAATATTAGTGAACATTTTACTCCATTTACTTTTGTATAACTGTGGAAAACCTCACAAGGGGAGAAAGGCCTCCTTGTTGTGTATTACTATAGCAGAGGTCCAAATGCATCTCAGCTTGAAAGAAGTAAGGATTATCTTCACAATTACTGTTTTACAGTCTTTCTTATTAGCTTCAGGTTTTAGAAGTGCAACTCTACCTACCGTATTTGCTTTGCCAGCCCAATACAAGCATTGGCCCAACCAGTCAAAGGCCAACAGTCTTGCACTTCTGATGTCAGACACATAAGTATTCTCAGTGGTACCCTCTCTCCTGTTCAATGACCAGGTCAGAACTTCCCCCATGGAATTGCTCCAATACAGAGTATCATTATACCAGTCAAGGTCTTGAAGAAGGAAGGGAAGATATTAAACATTTCACAAATATACCAATTAAAAAAAAATTTTTTTAAGAATAAAAAGGAACCAGACACTTCACAGTTTTTAAAAATCAGTATAAACAAACACTAAGGCTTAGTTAACATAAAGATAGGTACTTTCCTATAGGAATTACACACTTGCATGTATATAGCTCCAATGATTATAAATATATTACATATACATTGGGATTCTGAAGGCAAACTGTTTAGCCCAGAGAGCTGAATTCAGCTCTGCTGTAGCTGTGGTGAAATCAATAGGGTTTCTCTAAGAATTAACTTGATCCATAAAGTAGAAAAAAAAAGATGATGGGCACAAAGGCTTGACTCAGTGAAGCCTCCTTTCTGCACACTCAAGTCCGGACGGCCGTGATGAAAGCTTTTGTCTTTCAGTCCTGTTGATTAAATTTATGGAGTTCTGATAAGTGCCGACAAATTGGTAGCAGCAGCACTCAGCTTGGTTAGTATTTACCTGAAACATTCTTTATATCAGGATAGAGGAATTCTCCTGGCCCATAGCTATCCAACTGCTGCTTCCAGAGCCCTTYAGCCCCCACCGCCAATATATATGGTTCATCTTCAGCTGATAAAGACAGAAAACTGCAATCATGCATACCAAGAAACAATTAATTTGTAATATTTGTATTCTAATAACAGGGGTGTCTATTTCTAGAAAGTTACAGAAACACAGTTAAAACTGTCCCTGCCTTAAGGAATAATGGAGGAAGAACAAAGGCATGAAAGTATAATAATGAAAGTATAATAATTTGAAAAACTGATTTAAGACAGGTTTAGATCCAGAACCTTAAGGTGATTTGAAACCTCATTAGATGCCTGAACACTGCAGTGGGTTTGGTCCTTGCCTTACCCAAGTCATGCAAAAGTCATCCCAGATCTCAGGTGCCAGTCCAGTGCCTTAAGTTGAAACCTCTTCTCCCCGCAGACATAGGTTATTGTGGGTAAACAAGGTTTCAAAAAACATTCCAAAGATGCATAATTTCAGATATTGTGCACACATCCATTTCCCCCATTGTCTATACAAAAACCAAGGGTTCTCAGCTATTTCTTTTGCTGAACCTGCACTATCCTGAAAACTGTCATTAATCCCCAAGACGCTGCTCAAACCAAAGACAGCTGTTCTTGTCACTTCATCATAGAAAGTGCTTTACAGAGCACAGGAAAGCATAAAGCCTCTCRTGTATGTGTTTACTGGACAGTGCATCAAATAATGCATTTTCTATTATATTCACATTAGAAAAATTATATAAATATTAATAATACATAATATCAGTATATAATTAGTGTACTAACTATATACTAATATTAGTATATAGTATTCTATAGTATTATATACTATAATATAGTATATATATAGTACTGTAGTATAGTATTATATACTAATCTTAGTATAGAATAAAATACCAATGCTGTAGTTTTAGAACCTTACTACTCTAACTAAATGCTAACTTACTTAGCCCACATTTTTTAAAGTTTCTAAGACAATCCTTTCCGGGTTGCTCATTTTGTGGTCTTCGCTCAATGCCTGGGCACCTCACCAGGTGGAAAGCTGTACTGACTCGTTTTTCATTTCTCCTGGGTGAAGAAGCAATTCTCACCTTCTTCTAAAGTCAYGCCTCTAAAGAGCTCTGACCATGGTCCTTTACCAGCAGGAGACACGGCTCTGATTGACACTTCATATGCTGTGAAGCTGACCAGCCCCTTCACTGTAAACCTGGCCTCACTAATGTTTGAAACAACTCGTTCCTCATCAGAAGGGCACTGAGATGATACTTTCACATCGTAGGTCCAGTTCTGCCAAGCGTAGGGACCTGTGAGATGTAAACAATCACATTATTAAAAACTGGATGACTGCAGCAGAAGACATGTAATCTTTGATAAAACTGAGTTAGAGACTCATTTCAAAAAATGCCAGTATCAGACAAATTAGGAAAAGGATAAGTTAAAAACTTACATTTCTCCAGGGAACTAGCAAGAGCGGTGGCTCTTCCCCCCATGAAGATGAACTAATTTGGAAGAACCAAAATTTTCCCCAACCCAACCTGATGTCACTGTTTAAACACGTATGCACAGAGGATAGAGGCCATAGTACATTCACTGATCAAAAGCCACTATGTTATTGGCAGGCATTTTCTGTGTGATATCAGCAACCAACCGTACTGTCACTCCACACCACACTTGAGATGGAGCCTTGCTTAAAATTCCTTGCAAGTAATACATAAGTTAATTCACTAAAATAAACTTTTATTAATTTAGCCAGACAATTCAGTTATTTTATTGGCAAATCTTGGGTTAAAATTTTCACACTGAGGTAATTCCACATGTTCTAGCAGGACAGGCTACTGAAGTCACTAAAGCCCCACAGCCAACAGAGTCATCAGGAAAAGGAAAATCAGGAAGTTATTCCTGTAGAAAGCAAAGGACTGGACTTTCAGGAAGAAGCAGTTGAACTTACTGGTCCCAATAGTGAGTTCAGGTGGTCCCCAGCTGATCACAGCTTGGTCTGATCCAAACAGCACCATGACAAGCCGAGGAGGAGTCGGTAAAGGAAAAGGCTGAGTTGACGCCTCGTAAAAAAGCAAGTTGCCAAAGCCAAAGTACTCTGGATATGCCAAACTGCAATCCACTATGTACTCATTGAAGCTAGAGCTTCCCACTGGAGAGACCTCCTCATGGAAAATTGCCCTGCCATCTGTGACAGTAAATGTGTTATCTTCATAAACAAAGCTCTCTGTGTTGTTAAGTGGCACATGTGATCGCAATACATGAAATTCTGAACCATCCAGAAAACCCGACACAAAAGTCTGTTCTGTTTTGTTGAAGAAAATGAGTCTCTTAGTCTGGAAGTTGATCATGAAGTCTCTCAGAGTGCTAGATTTCACAACTGGTGAAGCTGCAGAGGCAGCCTCAGGAAAGAGAGGAAGATTTGCTCTATATATGCCATCCTCCAGGAGACAGAAAATATACCTGGCCATGGAGCAAAAAAGACCCACATAACTACAACACAAGAACTGTGTAGATGAGTCACAAATATTTTAACAACTCATAGACATGCTCGTCTTTACACAGACGATAGGAAAATGCTTTTGGTTCTATTACTATATGTCCTATGAGAATTAAGCACATTCATTTTCACTTCCTGTGTATCTGGCTGGTGGATTATTTGAGAATATTCTTCCATAATACCTCAAGTGTTAGGTGCAGACATTTAAAGTGCAAAGAGCTTTATATTCATAAAGCACTGATTGTCTAAAAAACCAAATTTCTGCACTGGAAATTCTTTATCTCCTCTGACAGCAYCCATGGGAGAGAAAATGCAGAAAAGAATACCGTACAGTGCCACTCTTTTTCTGACTGTTTCATACTTTGTTATTTGTTACCATTGTACTTTTTGGGGGGTAAGGGAAGACTTTGGAACAGGAAATAGATGATTAATGAAGAAAATCATAGACAAGTTTTATAGAACCTCTGACACAAAGTTCTCAAAGGAGGACACTTACCCATTATAGGGATCGGCTATAACCTTCTGAGGGGACATAACTGAAAGAGGAGTGATGTCTTCAGCCGCCATGCAGTTCTCTAAATGGCAGACATGTATCTAGGGAATCAGAAGAGAAACTGGTGATGCATTCATAGGGAGTTTGCTAAAGAGCAAACAAGCTGGTCTGAGATCCCTCCAAAGGCGTGAGGCTGGAAATGAAACACCTTTCACACTCTTAGGTCCTTACAGACTCCTGTGTTGTCAGCCACCCAAGTACAACACCTGCTCAGCATGGCAAGCATGAGAACTTACCCCAAAAGAGCTGTCAGGCACTTTCCTCTTAACCTCCTCTCTCTAAGCTGGGGAGAAAAGCCTGATTTTGGGTGCAGGCAAACTATGCTTTGAAAAGAATCTGACAGGGAAGGCACAAGAGGGAAGGAAGCCCTCTCCTGATCCTGGCAGCAGTACCTCAGGACTTTTCTAATCTATAACGGCTTCAGAAAGCTCTGCCGTCAATCTGCTAATCTACAGCTGCCTTTGCATAGTTTTCTCGCTACCTCTCTCCTCGCTACCGTATGTTCCCTGAGCAATAAGTGAAAGGTCAGGAATGGCAAGAGGCTTGTGGAGAAAAAAAAAATCCCCCACTGCCCATTTAGGGCAGTTTTCTTGTCCTTTGTGTGTTAGAGGAGCAAGAAGGGCGTGCAAAGTCTGGCTGTTAACATGAATGATGTTTGCGAGTATTCRAGTTTAACAAGTGCAGGGTTGTGATCTATATTTTTACTTCAAGTTGAAACAGCTGTAAGCTGAGCTGTCATCACTGGAATGAAATTCTTTTCCTATTGAACTTTTTTTTTTTCATTTATGAAGAGTATTATAATCATTAACTAGTTATCACACCACCTTTCTGAGGCACAGTAGGAACTGAACAGGCTAGATGGAAAGCAGAGCAACGGAAACAAAGTCACTCATTTTGTCTATGACCTGGATGTGAAGTCAGTCTCAAAAACAATGTAGCTGAAACCAAAGCTTTTTCTTTCCTGAGAAGAAAAGTAAGACAGAGAACCAGAGTTCTGTACAGCCTGTTTACTTTAAATATGACCTGAATTCAAGCTTATTCAGCTATTTTAAATACCTGAAATATGTGAATATTATTAAACTAAAGAATGTATTTCTGTAATTATACTTTGCACATGTGTATCTATATATAAATCAGATTTTCTCATGCAAAATAAATCACAGTAATGACTCATATGAAATAAGAAATTAATTAAGTTCCAGAGCCCTACCTTCTCATTCATGACAAAGTATATCCTCTGGTAAAGCCAGTCTACTGAGATTGATGTAATATTCCCCCAGCCAGCATAAAAGAGTGTTAGGTCTGACACATTGGACATATTTGCAGCACCTTTCATCCAGATAGAATTCCCCTCAGAAAAATAGACAACTTGCTGATAAACATTCACAGAAATTCCTAAAAGTAGAAATATATGTGGAGACATATAATATAAGAAATAAAGTTTCAATTTTTCAGTAACTTTTGTCTAATTGCCTTAAAATGAGGTACTTTTCAATCTGCAGTACAACATGATTGGAAAAAAGTTAACTGTTTCTCTCCTCCATTTCTAGTCTTCATTCAGAAAATAAGGAAACTTTTCTGTATGTTATGCAAGTGACATTACCATAGACAACTGCTCTTCAGAAAGGTAATCAGAGACAGGATAAATAACAAGCAGACCAGCTGATACTGATTCCCCTTTCCCAGGGCAAAGAGATGCAGTTTGCATCTCCTCACAGAGCACCATTCACTCTAATTCAAGCTAGACATTATCTGTACTGCAACATTACTATAAAAGGGTATTTAGTCTGGGGCACCATTCATTCTGCTGGCGTCTTTGTGGATCTGTGAACTATGGTAGATAAACTCAGATTTCCCTATTGTCTCCAAAGACCAAATACAGCAACAGTGCAGATAAGAGAGATTAGAGCCATGGCCAATCTCAGAAAACATGGTTGTCTGGTGACTTAGACTACTAAATGCCTAGTACAAAACTCTTTGTCCCAGACCAGCTAACACAGCAAGCATACTTTTTAGCCAGTATGCTTCGACACTTCATATAATTTAATCCTTTAGTTTGAACCAGTTTCCTTCCTCACATTCATATTGAGAGAATACATTCATTAATAATAGGGAAACATCTGATCTGGCTTCATCTTATCTCATTTTAGATACCTACTGTGTAGAAGTCCACCTCAGAACTAGCTGCCTAGGTTCAGTGAAGGAGAGGTGGCACTTAAGGGGAACAACTCATTTCCTCACAACGTCTATTACATTAAACAGGTCAAGTCCTGAAAATTCCTATTTCTCCCCATTGGCTATAAAGGGAAGCTAGATTCTCCTTCAGCCTAGATGAGGTGTATTCTGTCCTTGGCAAATATAGAGGTCTAAGTTGTAATTAAGAGAGAATGAGAGAGCCTGATGCAATTTACCTGTAATATTGTGGTGTATAACATYGTTCTGCAGGCACTGGGCTGCTTCCAAGAAAGATTCCATGTATCTCTTCCTTAAAGACTGGTTTCTGGATAGGAAGAGCCATTTTGCTTTTTCCTTAACTAACAAAAGGAGAAATTCAGAATTAAGGCAGATAGCTGAAGCACAAAGACTCTTGCTAACTTAGATACGTCATTAATATATGTGCATGTATGTATGTGCATCTATTCTTACACTAGCAATGACTGACTAAAATTAAAACTCTCCAAGTGTTGAAAGTGGATTGAGTTATTCACCATTACAGTGCCCTCAAGCTGTTCACACAGGGTGAAAATGTGCCACATGAATTTCAGACCATTATTTCCTGTAACACAAGTGAGTCCCTAGTGAAGGAGGGGAAGCCACGTTTCACTGCAGCAAACAAGACCCTACTGACTCCCAAGAAAACAGAAGCACTAAGACATCCATGTCACCCCAAAAACCAATGGAAGTGGGATATTTCAGAGGGACTCGGGGAGGGCTAAAACTCCAGTCAGGCTATAATATTATCCCATATAGCTGAGGAAGAGCAAAGCAAGTATGTTTAATTCATGTATTTCATCATGCTAACTGGCAATTGTTTGAAGGAGCAAGTAACCCAATATTCAAGAAGTCTTCACAGGTAAAGGCTGATAATAGGATAATATTATCTTCTTCTTCAGAGTAGATTAAACTTTAATTAAAAATAATATTTTTAAATAAATTAAAGGGCTTTAAGGTCAGGAAGGAGAGTTATGGACACATAACCTGACTTCTTGCTTATGCAGGCCCAAGTATCTTACTTAAAAACCTCTGCAGCAAATCCATATCTTCTGTCTGAGCTATGCATAGCTCTAGAAAGGATAGCTAGCCTTGCTTCTGTATTTCAAATCCCTGAAAGTCTACCACATCCCCTCCTAAATTGCTTCATAAACTAATTACCTTCATTTTAAAGACTGGCACACTATTTCAGGTCTGAATTTGGCTAATTTCAGTTTCTAAACAATCCTCCACATTTGTTTTTTCCTCTAGTTTAAACTACTGTCTGTTATCAGACAACATTTTCTTATATGGGTACCAGGAAACTAATCAAATTCTATCTTAATTCTTTCCTGGATAATCTAAATAGATGGAGCTGCATATACTCTCACGTGATGCACATATTGCAAGTCATTTTGGTAATGATCTCATTAGAGAAGAGAACAAGAAATTAATATTACTTCCTTATTTCCTTTCCAGAGACATTCTTTACAGATTCTTTTCCCTATTCAGGTCTCAAATCTATGTAGCTCAGTATCTGATGCAGTAAAAACATTTCTGAATGTAATACAGGCAGGAAGGGTGGCTCCCGTTTACATTATCACAGAACGAAAGCACATACCAGTGGAACTCAGAGGAATGAACTGAGGTTTTATGTGGCAACTAATCAGGGCTTCTGCTTCCCCCCACCACCACCAGAAGGTGTTTCTTGGAGGGAGAGTTGTTTGTTTGTTTTTTAACTTTAATTAATTTGTTGCTAAATGGCTTGAGTTAATGAACACAGTCAGATATACCAGTCTGGACACTTCACAAATGGCACAAATACTTATGGCTCAGGCTCAGCCAGTTCTAGAGCAAACCTCTATGGACTATGCAGACGAGCACATATCAGTGTGTTAGCTAATTTGAGTTAATTACAAAATAGTTTAAGTCACATTTTTAAAAGCATTAATGAAGATATAAACTTAATTTCTCCAACCAATAGCAGAAGACAGGTGATTCAGAGACAGAGTTAAAGTGTTTGCTAGAATTTGGCTAGCAGTTTCCAGGTATTTGACAACCAGAAATCCAGGTGGATTTCTTCATAGGGGGTAGCAGTCTTTTGCTTTTTTTCCTAAAGATATATTTTGGTAACATTGATTTAATTCTCACTTACACTTTTATCTTAACACATACTTTTCTCTGGCAAATAATTAACATTTCAAAAAATTTTTGAGTGGTACCTATAGTATACCATTCCTTTTATTATTAGTAAGTAGATGTAATAAAAATAAATACAGGAATGAAAGAGCATCAAAAAAAATTGATATGATTTCACATATTTGGCATGAGACAACTGAGGACTTTTTGTCAAGAGAGTCTAATATGACATACTTAATATTATTAGAAGACACGCATTTGCTTCCAACTGGTAAAGTCTCATCTTGAAAATGAAAGTGTGACCTCTCAGTCACTGCCTCACACCACTGAGGTGTTTTTCATCTGTAACACAATTCAAGCTGAATTTGTTTGGGTCTACCAGAATCTCAAGTTATTACTGGGATGTGTATTCCAGTAATGTCTACAGCCAAAGAACAGGACTCTCTCTGACSTACTATCAGCTCCTCAGCATATAACTCCTGACTGTTTACAGTCTAAATATCACTCTCTTCTCCTGGGTACACCGCAACCCAGTGAATGTGACTTTGCCCCCGGGAACAGACAGTGATAAGGACTCTGCTAGTTTTGTACCTTTGGATTCTGGAGTTGTGATATTGGCTTCTGCAGGTGGTCCAGCACCAGCCTCATTCACTGCTACAATACTGAACCTACAGGGAAAAACAAACAAACAAACAAACAAACAAACAAAACAGTTTTTGGTCTGGGGTTATCTTTTGAAACATTGCTTGAAAAACATTTTATCAAGGACTGCAACTGTTACAGAAGTACTCTTCATATTCCTCCTTTTGGAAAATGTGTACTTAAATAAAATGCTCTGGAAAACTTACAGTAAAAATATAACCAACCTGAATCTGAATTCCCCAGCTTTGAAAGGTGGAGCAGCAACAGCATCTGGTAAACAGAGATGCCAAATGGGGTCTCAGATTCAGATGGGCAACCCAGTTTCACTTCAAATGAAGGTGTGCATTTACTCGTGCAAGCAGAATGTAGCCCTTTGTGTTCAATAAAAATGACAGAGATTTTGCAGATGCTTAAAGAATCAGAGAGGGTTGCTCTATCATTCCCTGAATACACTGAAAACATGCCACACAAGCTTAAAAATAAAAAGGCTTCAGCAAAGAAAATCCAGCCCCTTGGCCCTGTATCAAATTGCTTTTCCTTCCTCCCAGTTCTAATTACTCCAGATGAGATGACTGTTTATGTGGAAGTAATTCCATTATCTGAATGAAGATACCCTTGTTTTTGGCAAGAACATAAGTAGGAAGAGAATTTTGCCCCCGAGAAGTGGTATTTGGGCATACCCTGTACTATCGAGGCAAGAGGTGCAACAGACACACTTGGTCATGCTGGTTACTTCTTTTCGTACCTGTAAGTGTTGTTTGGTAAGGTGGAGTAGAACTGAAAGCTATGCCCTCTTGTTGCTCTCAACAGTTCATGATTTTTGCTGGTCAGGAGCAAGTTATATCCAACAATCAATCCATTGGGAAAAAGTGGTGGAGACCAACTGACTTCAACAGTGTTAGGACTTGAACTCTGAATATCTTTGATGACAGGAGCTGTAGTAGGAGCTGCAAAAGACAGAAGTAACTGAATTAGGAGTGGCATTTAAGACATGAATTGTTTTTCATTTTTTAAATTCATGCCTGTTAATTTATACTAATAAATATGATCAGGGACAGTATTAATTCATACATATTATATAAGCTGTTGAGAAGTTAGACATTAGGACCAGGACTGTTTCTAAATGATCATGCAAAATGGCTAGACTCCTTGCACATTGCAAAAGGCAAGTAATTCCCACTTTGGGTGTATAACCTTTCAACTCTTCGCTCCCAAATGTATGCCTCACTCTGCTACATGTGAGAGAAGGCACAACAGGAACAGTCTGCGCTATGAGTCACTACTCGATGTTGAGCATGGTCTTCAGTGTTGCATCCTTATCACATTTTCACTGAAGCTTATTTGGCATCTATACAACGACCTTGCTGTAAAAAGAAAGAGAGAGATAGACCTAGCCTTACGAAATGGCTCTTGATTTCTTACAAAGCTGGAATCCCCAATATAGTATACATGGGAGCCTGCTGGGAGCCAAATCTTCAGCCTCCCTAGACCTTTCCCTATATTGTATTCTCTGGTCGGATGGGTTTGTCACAATCCATAAAGTACAAACCCTGAAGTTATTCATTCCTTCAACCTTCAGTTCTGAGGATTTGTTGCTTTTTTTTTATTATTATTATTTTCCTAAACAGGAGATGCAAGATGAAAATGAAAAAAAGTATGCATTTCCTTTAGGGATACGGAACAAAGCTTTAGTAATTATTTCAGTATTAAGCTCAGTGAAGCTGGAAAACAAAACCATTTGAAATCATCCATATTCTCCAGCTTTTCTAAAGGGTTATGTTCACTATGCCATGGAACACAAACTGAAAAGTTATGACACCTTCCCTAGTGCCTTATTCAAGAGCATAACTAGTTCTTAAAAAGAAACTGTGCACATATCGCCAATAGAAAGGAACTTGTATCCTGTAAATTGCTTCTTTGTAAGATTCCTGATAGGGAACCATTTCTTATCTCATTTCTATGAAATGCTGATAACACGACCATGAAGTCACATATTTTCCGTAAGACAATAAAGTACCAGGAAATTATATTAAAACCATGGTTTTTTCCCCACGATAAGAATACTACCATCTTTTCCCCCTTCTCTTCATGATGTCTTAATTAAGGAACATTGTTTATAAGTCATTTTTGTCTCTAACAGGGTGCTGGGAGTTTCCTGTCTTTATGTTGTAGATCTACAGACTTTAAAGTATGAACACATTATTTGATATGTCATAATCAACATTTCAGCAACAGTTAGCTTCTATGGGTATTTGGGAAAATGTGTGTGTATTCCACTTAAAGAGTTCATGCGTATAATTATGCATGAAAGTTTTGACCACCGCCACAGTTTTGACCATGTACTTTTCTGGACATGTTTTTAAAACTAAAAGCAGGAAACAGTCCTAAATCTTTTAGTTCAAATAAAAGAACCTGTAGTATTTTAGTTCAGTCTTCTGCAGCTACTGAGCAGACAAGGTACATATGCTTCTGAAGATTAAGCATCAGTGTTTTCTATTAAATGAACAACAAGGAAACCTAAATGTTTCTGATATGGTCCTGAAAGGTGTTATTAATAGTGCAATTCATTACCTCCAAAAGCATGTGTCCGATAACTGGGACTCGATGGAGAATGGAGCTGCAGCTGAGATGTGATAATCCAAACCACTCGAAACACATATTCTGTGAAGGCTTGAAGGTCTTTGACTGCATATGAAGGTTCAGATACTACCTAGACCAATGCATACACACAATCATTTTCTTCCTACCTCCACTCTGGAGTTGCTGTGTAGGGTGTTATCAGCCTAAACAGGTCTGATACAACAATATATATATTTAGGGATAGTAAAGCTCAGCATCCTAAATTTAAATAAGAAGAAATTCTGGGAGATATTTTCACCACAGACATTGATTTTTCTTCCCTTCAGAACTTTTCCGCCTTCTCTTTTCYTCAGAACAAACTACCAAATCTAAATGATGATTGGATGGATGAAAAGATGGATAATAGTAAGTCTGAAGGTAAGGCAAAAAAACTAAAATAATAATACATTAYGGGCAATATGTTTTAAGCTTTTAATACATATACTAAAGGTTTAAGATTCAAAGGCTTCTGAATAGCCTAACATATGCATGTCCTGAAGTCATCGTTCCCCATTATTTCACCAACTGTTGATTCAGAAGAACTTCCTACTTGGCAAATGATCTTTAACTGTGATTTTTGGCACCAACTTGCCATGCTCCGTAAATTGGTCTGATAGTGGTGAGATAACAAGCATACAGTTGACACAAAAAAAACATAATGTAAGAATGACCATRCAGAACAAAGGACCATCTATCCAAGTATTGTGTCTTTGACAAGAACCAAAAGCAGTTCTCTAGGGAAAAGTACAAGAACAAAGAAAACCTGCAGGGATATTTCTCCAGAATACTCTCAGTCTTGGCATTTTATGAGCATGGATCAAAGGCTAACGACAGCAATGTTTGTGTTTAGTAGGAATCAGGTTTCTTGTCCCATTGATTTGTCCAGTCTCTTTTCGAACTCCTCTAAATTTTAACATCCACATGTGTCAGGATGCAACTGAACACCTTAACTATACATTCTGTAAGGAAATATCTTTGTCTGCATGTTTTGAACCTGCTTGTTTCTATCAAGGTCCCTAGCTCTTACGCTGGAGAAGACAGGAAATAATTGTCCACTTCTCAGCTTCTCCACGTTACTCATGATTTCATAAACCTCTGCTATGTGCCTAACATAATATCCATTTTTGTCTAACATAAAGCATAATACAGCCAGTGCACTACAAGTACACAAAGAATCCTAACACATTTCACCTTTCTTAGCCAACTGCTCCAAAAAGACAAGGGAACCAATGCATTCACATTCAGTCACTTCTGCTTCAGATTCTGGTCTTTACTATCTTTCCTCTCATCRTTTTAGATATGATTGCACTTTGCTAATAATTGTCACTTTCTCCTAGTGAAACAGGACTGCATTATAAATAAAACCAAGAATCCATTTCCTTGCAAAGTAAAAGGAATTTTCCTCCTTTACCTCTGTATACCTCCAGTCTCCGGGAAGCTGGCTGAACTTCCACTGGATAATGTATTTCACCCCAGAGATGTTAGCTGGTTTCCATCCTAATGTCACATTGTGGCTCCCAATGGTAGATGCAAATGGTGCTCTAGGCTTGTTCAAATAGTCTGGAGAGAAAATACAATAATGTATTAATGGTAAAAACATATTACCTTACACCTTAGGGCCATGAAGCCAACAAAAAATACAGAAAAAAGTATATTAAAAATGTTGTAGAATAAATCACAAGACACAAGGCAAACACATACTCTGATAAGCAAGCCTGAACTGCGTGAAACTCAATGCTAATAAATGTGACTACAGCTCTGCACTTGGGTAAATGCCCCTTTAGTCATAGGTACTTAGTAAATTTTTGATGAATAGAAACCTAGAGAAGTTATGAGAGATTTCTGAAGACAAGATTTTCAAAGAGCCTGTTTCAATAGCACTATATTGGCCTAATTTTTCCCATGTAAGTCATAGGAGCTTTAGCTGGTAATTGCAACAGAAGCAGTCAGATCAAAGAGGAGTGCTCTACAAAGTACCATCCTAAAGAGCTGAAGTTGGATTCAAAAGGTCACATGTTCACAGGGAGGGAAAAAACAACTTTACTGTAAGACAGAGTTAACTTCATTATATTTGCCAAAAGAGAAAAGGGGAGAGTGGTAATTTTTTGATGAATGAAAAATGACAAGACATTCCTGATTTTGTTCAAAGAAATCCAGATAGTGAAGCAAAATTATACTCTTAAAACTGAATTTATCAGATTGTGACTCAGACACAGCAGTACGTTCAGACTTACTCTGTACTTCAACACCATATGCATCTTCTGCACGGCTACAGCCAAACTTGCAGGAAACTCTCTGTTTAGGATACAGAACTCACTGGTTAGTTTTCTGTAAATGCAGTCTCCTACTAGACATATGAAGACACTTTTTGAATACATACCAATCCTGTGGAAATTATTACATTCATTCTTAAAAAATAAAGGTATCACAAAATTCACTCTGAGGAGTTTACTGAAAACCTTTCCACCAATTTCACTGGACACTAAATTAGGGTCTTCATTGTCGCCTTGTGGAAAGCACAAACATGGGGCAATTAAAGGTGGAAATAGACTTCGGTGACAACTGTGGAGTTTGGAAAAAATGTTTTTTAACTTGATAATGATGTAGTCTACATGTTGGGTTTCACTCTTTCCCACTTTGAGTATTTCCTCTGAATGCATCACATACCCATGAATGTACTGCTACGAATTTTCAAAATGGTTGAAAATAGTACTTTTTCAAAGCAGCCCTGGCCAACTCACACTTCCTTGTTAGTAGTTACTCACAGCCTACAGGCTGCAATCATGACAAAGATCCCAGGGCAGTGAGTTCTCCACATTCGCATCCTAAGAATTCAAAGAGTTTTCAGTTTAGGGAGGGAAGGCATATAGTGTTACCCTGTCCTGTAGGTGAAGAACTAAAGAAGAGGTGGTAACATTTTACAAAAGGAACCCAGTAGCTTAAAAATGACTTATAAGACTGAGTCTCCTGAAAGTCAATACAGAAGTGATGGTTTCAGCTTTTTCTAGACAGGCATTTTATTTGGGCTCATTTATTCTGTGAGCTGATTTGGCTTATAAAAGCTTAAAGTTTGCTTCATACAGCAGCCACCTTTTAAGTGATAATTAACTTTTCAGTCCTTCTGAGGCAATTCATTATATTAAGTGGCTGGGTTTTTTTGATTGCCGTCTTCCTTTGATTCTAGGAGAGACACTTCCAGCACCCTATGGAAACTGGTAAGACAAGTTTTTCCAAACAATTCACTCACAGTTGCAGCTGAGATGTATTTATAAACTAGTTTATAAATATATTCTGATATAAATTATCTCACATCTAGACAATCGGTGCCAAGTGCGAGCTTTTAAAGAAGTTTTTCCATGTGTTTTCATAATCAGAGAAATAAAACACTTCTAAGTAAAATATCAGGATACTTAGCAGGCAAAGGTTTGGGTATCAGCAGATATCAGTTATCAGCTATAAATTGGAGCTTTCCTTTTCATCCAAGAAAAGTTTACTTTGTAGAGGATGGTGTCCTCAGATTTACATGCTGATTCATAGCACTTTCAGTTTCTTTCAACACAGACATTTCCAACCATTTGTCTTTTTTCATGTTTTTCTTTATCCTTCTGATCTTTGTCAGAGCCATAAATCCAATCTTTGCTTGAAGTAAGAGGATTATTGAAGCTCCTACTCCTAGAAATTTTGAGAGAAATTTGCCATCTGCTGTCCTTGAAAACAAGAAATCCTCATATATTCTCCATCCATAAGAACTACCCCTTAACAAGCCATCTTCTGATGCCCTTTCTCATGAATGTTCCCACTGAATTCAGTGGCATTCCTCTCTTTCTAGAGGAGAGGTAATATTCAACGGGAGTAATACTACCAGACTTGAGTACCAGGGCATAGTCCCACAATAGAGCTGGGCCAATACCAAAGAAGAAGTCCCACTCTCATATCTCCTCCGCTGCCCTGCAGACTGCAATGACCTCTGCATGCACTGGTCTGGTGCTCGCCTGACCACATAGGAAGACAATTCAGCCAGCTGATCCAGCAGAAAGATAATCCAGCAAAAAACCCTTGCAGAGTCAGTGAGTTGAACTAGCATATTGTGCAACCAGACAGGGAAAAAAAATAAAAATAAAAAAATCAGACTAATTCCTTGTTGCTACAAAGTAAGTTGATTACTCCTTGGACTGTCCCTGCTCTCCAAAACAAATATTTAGTGGATTTTAAAGCCATTGTCATGTTCAGAATTTCACAGATTAAAAAGCAACCAAAAAGAAAAAAAAAAAAAATCAATCCTTTCAATCAAGTTTTCCAGCCACCCAGTATGTTTGTGTTGTACTTGGGATTCTCTGCAACTCCATCGCCAGCTTGAAGTGTGTAGCCCCCATCTAGACACAGCTTTCATACTGAGGTCTCAACAGTCCCAACCAGAATCTTGCATTCGTCTCATCACCGTCCCATCCTACACGCCATGTTCATGTTAAGAGACCTCAGGAAGGCACTGTCTTTTTATCAGCAGCACTTTGTTGACTCGTACTTATCACTCTAAATGCCAGTCCATCTGCAGCGCAGATGGACCAGGCACTCCCCACTTTAGCCTTGCACATTTTTAGATCTCTTTTTTAAGGGCAACACATTGGTCCTTATTGAATTGCATTTGACTTATTTCAGACCCTTTCTCAAATCAAAAGAATGTTTTGTATTCTAGTCTAGCTCCCACTTTTTTTTCCCCCCACTTCTCCCAAAGCTGGTGTCATATCAGACTTAATAAGTATCCTCTCCAGTTTATCTTTCACGTTATTAATGAAAAACTGAATAGAACAAACCTCCTGTGAGAGCCTAGAAAACAGTTTAAACAGGTCTGTGCTGTGTTCCGTACTGGTATGATGAGACTGCTTTAAGGCAATATTATTTTTACACAGCAGTCTTCAATGCAAACATGTCCTTAGTCACCATGCTAGAAAGAAGGGATTATATGTTCAAATACTTATCTCATTCTTCAGTTTTATAGAGCACAAAACAATCAGAGACCTAGATTCATAAATTCGTGTATCTACATTATATTTCTTAGCACTGTATGAACATTGTAAGTGAACATTTAAAAAATATATGATTTTTAAGTTTGTATTGATCTGATAGCACCTAACTTACCTCACATTCTCTGGTGTATGTCTTGTTCTGCCAAGAGGCAAATTGGAAAAACAGTAGATTAGAATAAATATAATCACAGAGTATTTCAAACAGATAATATCACTGAATTACAAATTTCTTACAGTGAAAGGTACACTACAAAACTTTAACATTGGTAAATAATGAAAGAAGGAAAACCCACACCTGAAAAATTGCAAAGTCAGCACTAAAATGATGCCAGGGCTGATGAGCTTCAGTTGTTTAAGAAAAAGGTCCAGAAAAAGAATGGTTTAAAGACTTCCATGGCAGTTGTCCCAAATCTGTCCTAATTCACCTGATTTGGTAAAAGCAAGAAATCAACCTAGCAAAGGCATGTGCTGCATTTACATCTGCATGTAACTTTGAGACAGGCCCAAGAAGGGCCAAATCCTGAAAAGTGGCACTAACTCAGTGGCACTGCCTGMAAATCTGGATGAGAGATTGAGCTTAATGAACTCTAGATTGTCCCCACGTTTTGACAAACACAACAAAAGTTTTTAATGTTACAAGTGACTCCTATAACAATAATTATGAGTTTCCAAACAGAGAAATCATAAACATACTGAAAAAACAGATGGACATTACATCTTTTATCATAGAATCATGGGTCTGGTTACATTTTGCACGCCTACCCTTAGATAATGTAATCGATGGATTCAAGACAAGTGCTGTGAAACCACAACTAAGGCAATACTCACACACTGCAGTGGGCAGCTGTCTTGCACCATTGCATTCCAAAACTGACATCCCTCCGTGCACTGCAAAGAAAGATGGTGACTTTCAAAACTTGAAAAGGACTTAAAAAAACACACTTTTAAAGAGCAGGGATGCTTTACTGTTAAGGGCATGAGCACTACGGTTAGGGAACTTGAGTTTGGTTTCCAGCTGCTGTATGACCAAATAATTTATTTTCTCCATGCCCTGGTTCCCTATATATATATATATAAAATTTATTTATATAATTTTATATTATATATACACACATATGTATATATTAAAAATATAAATTTGGGATTTGTAACACTCTCCTATTTCAGAACATTGTAACAAGAATATTAGGTATAACAACGATGGGGTAATGGGGTTATGTTGTATAATGTCCTTCCCAACGTAAAATCAAATATGGAGTAGAAGAAGGAAAAAAAAAAATCTTTCTTAGAGGTTGGTTTGTGCAAAATAGTACATGCTCAAATACACATCCAGCTCCAATAAAGACTAATACTGTCACCTGTACTGAGAAGACTGAAAGGACTAAAAAATGCCTGAGAGGACTGTGACTATCACCTGGGAAGAGCACTTATCTTTACACAGGCCTTGAGAGAGGGCTGATGCAAAGCCCCAGGGGCAGAAGGAGATCTGGCCAAGCCAGTCCACGTTCAGTCTTGCTCTGGGAATGAGGCACCCGGCCAGCCATGACRTGTGTGGCCAATGCTCCTTCTCTGCCAACTGTACTTTACCACTTGTTCACTGGGGGGAAGTTACAAATTTGCAAATGCAAAATTCTGTATGATGCACGGCCAAGTACAGTCAAAAGCCATTCGTCCAAGCCCCACACTCTCCAACAGGCATGGCATAGGCTTTAAAACCATGAGATTTCAAAGATGTAATATAATATATATCATGTGGTTTGTATTTGATGTTAAACGTTTCTTGCTCATTCTGTGCCATCCTTTTCTTAGAGGTCATATGCATTTTTCTTTTAAAATGGAAGCTGGAGTGGAAAGACTCTAGAAGCAGGGAGTTCTGACATCAAATACTACAAAGTTTCATGAAAAAAAAAAAAAGACTTGATAATGCTGATCAAAGATACACAGTAACCTAAAGAGGCAGGTCGAAGTTGCTATSTATTGTCATGACAACATAGCCTTTTATGATCCCAGGATCATAAATTAACCAACCTCGCTAGATACCAGCTGCTGAGAGGCTGCTTCCCGCTAGTCTCTGTGGAAAATATCGATGAATTCTCCACAGCTCTTCAAAGAATATGTATAACTACCAGCATGAATTGCATTTGAAAACTGAACTACAAGAACATCAGCTAAAGTTCTTACAAGAATGCTTCCATGGAAAGCTCATGTCAAGTTAAAGAGTCCCCCTCTATAGAGRCAAACATTTGAAGTCCTACAGAACTCTAAAAACAAAGTTTCAATAGTTGTCATTTTATGTTTCCTCCCATCAAATCCATGAGAAAACAAAATAAACAATACTTCCTTGTACAAGGCTAGCCAAATACAACAGTGTTCCTGATTTGCATTTTGGAGGGAACACTGGGTTTGACCCATTTTCTCAAAAATGACTAGACTGTGAATTTTGTAGATCACAAATCTCAACAGGACTCACAGCAGAGACTAACTTTCTTTAAACAAAGAAAGGAGTTGTTAAATAATTTGAGCCAAATCTAAGCATTCAACATAAGGACTTATGCCAGACAGAGAACTGGTACATATTTACATAAAGTTTTTGACAATATGATCATTGTATCCGGGTTATTCAAATAGTAGTRACATAAACTATTGATAATTAACAAAGCAAACCATTACTCACCGCCCCAGTGATGTCACTAACATTGCAAAGATTGTTAATTCCAAGTTCTCCTTCCTATGAGATAAATATTTATATTTTTACAAAAAGTCAAAATGTTTCCCCAAAATTCTTTGATTAAAATATATTAAAACATCAGTTCCTTGCATAACAAATTTTCCTTAGCTAATGTTTCCTCATGTGAAGAAATTTATTAGAGACACACCAGTAGCTTCTTACTTGAGAGTGATTTGAAAGTACCATCAAAACAAAGAAGTCTGCGGAATCAGCTGGTGTTAATTAAATTATCTCAGGTAGGAATTTGGCCCTAATCTCCTGATTCTAGTTCACTGATCATGAATGCTTCATGAATATATTGGGCATAAATGACAAAGCCAAGTGGTTTGACCTCTTAGGAGCAAAAAGATTTTCCTTTAAGCTAAATGCCTTTTGTCTGGCCTCCTTTTGAAGGGGATTTATACAGCCATATGGTGGGTGACCTGGTCGCCTTCTCTTGCCAAAAGTACTTCAGAGCTTAGGTGCCTATTCTTTCACAACATCATTCAAAGTGTGTAAAAGCAATCACCTCCTGTGAAGTGCAAATGTTTTGGGGATCTATCTACCTATCTAACAGCCCCTAAACAGCTGGCTGTTAGGTCTTAAGTTTGGTCCTGCAAGAAGGTAAGAACGTCCTTAACAAGACAACTCTCGGGAAGAAATTTTCAGCACACGGGACATAACGTGACAACAGGTAAGAACCCCAGCCTCACGCAAAGCTGTCGCAAGGCAAACGCGAACACACAAGCATATTTGGAGGAGAAAAATGAGATTTACAACTCTCAGACTCCAAGATTACCTTTTTCTCATGTTCACTGAACTGAATACCATTTGCCTGTCTTTCAAAGCTGATAGGAGAGCAAACTATTTCTTCTTCTGAATTAATTTAAGCTTAAATCAAAGAATCCCCTTTAAAGCTATCATTGCATACGAGGCTCCGATCAGGGATGGCAATTAGCTCTTTCACTGGTGCCAGAGTTGACTGTGGCTCAGAAGCAGTTTTAAAGGAACTGTCAGACAAATGTAAGAAATAAAACAGAGCAGGAGATAGTCCTTTGCAGTAGCTTTACAGAGTTAATTAGCCCCAGGGCACAAAATGTCCTTTTCGCAGAGCAAAGGTACATGGTCTTCTAGACAACATCAACATCTAGGGCAAATAAAAACAAGCAGGTAACTTCTTAAAGTCTGAAGCAGAATTATTTTTTCGATTTCAGAGTTTTTGCTTATCTTTGTTATGCATCAGTAGAAGGAAAAATAATAAATTCCACTCCACTACTCAAAGGAACACTAAGAAAGCATAACATTAAGTCTCTAACAACTTACTTTTCTTCTTAAAGATATAGTCACAATTAAAAGCATGGACAATTTAAAAGAGAAGCTGGAACCAGTTCAGGATGTTTATGCAAGCCACAGGTCCCTAGCCAATTTCTTATGAATTTATAATTTTCCTAGTTTTATATAAGAAAAGTCTTAGACTAGACAGAAATCCACAAGTAAACAGAATATACTGAAAGAACAAAGGACTTCCTCCTCCACCATCCAGGATCTTAGCATTTACAGTAATATCAGCAACTGTTGGAATAGAAGGTACAAAACAGAAACCTTGCAGTCTGGTTAACGTGATTTTTTCCTTACAAGGTGCTCTACAAATTCAAATGTAAAACAGAACTTCTCAAACTCTGCTTTTACTCAAATACATTCTTTAAAAACAATTTCAAAAACCTGCTTTGTAAAAGAAAATTCTGACAGAGCTAACAACCACATATGTTTCAAAAAATTATGTATAGTTTTTAAAAACTTACCAGGTTACTTGTACATAAGTTTTGACAATTTTTTGAAAAAGTACAATACACTGCAGAAATCCATACATAGTAAAAAGCAGCAAGTCTGTTTAGCGGGAGATTCCACAGGCAAACGTTCCTCATAACTTAAACAAGTGCATCTGGCAGTCTGATACTTTCCTTGATTCAGCCATACAAATTTCTTTAAGTCTAGATGGCAGAGACTCAACAGTGAAACGTCTACATTTCAATTTATTAAATATTTTTACAATCCTTGTTTACAATCCATTCCTTCTACAACTTTTCAGCTTCCTGGAGCACTTGTCTTGAAATTGCGCAACATCTATTTCATAGTTTCTTATTAAACCACTGAAACAAAAGAGGTGACCAATGAAAGTCAGCGTATCTCCTTACATAAATGTCATTAACATGAAGAGGAAACTAAGTGGACTACTCTTAATCAGGTGTTGCAAACAGTAAAGAAAGAGGGAAAGAGTAGGAGAAACCTGGCCTGAACTTCATTTCTACCATGATTAAGCTATTTCTAAATATTCAGGCAGTTATAACTGAGAAAGTTTATTCATGATGAAGAATAATTTTGYTGGAACACCCATAGCTACAGTCCATACCATTCAGCCCAAAAGTGTTAATTAATTCTATTTTTAATGACTGTTTCCAAATATTTTACCAAATGTTCCACATCAACACCAAAATACCACTCAAAGCAGACCCCTCTTTACCTCCTGAGGCAGTGTAGACACAAACTAACCAAGGCCAGTTTACAAGGGAGTCTATAAAAGCAGGTACAATTGTACTAGTAACTTTGTGCCCATGCTATGAAAGAAAATTGAAGCTGAGAGATAAATCATATATCTGATTCAGAGAGAGGTGAAGAGTCCTAAATACACTAAAGTTGGAGATTCATATTAAAGAGGTCAGTGGCAATACAAGTTTAAGATATATCCAGCTCCTTTCAGTCCCCACTCTGTGGCACTTCTCCTCTGTTGTACTGGCAGAGCTATCCACAGGTTCATTTTGTGAACAGGATCAGGAAATTGATCCAACTTATATAAATATATATACATATATAAAAATATATATGTATATGCAAAAATATATCATTTTGATGATCAGTTTAAGTTGCTAAATCCTGTCATTGCTACTTAAAGAGGGGGTTTGCTTTCCCCCATACCTAAATACTCCCTTACCTTCCCAAGCCCCACTCTCTTGCAGAGCAAACATTCATGTGGCCRTGCAATGAACCAAAATGAGAATTTGGTTAACACTAACCCCGTAACAACAGAAACAAATCAGTCAGCATTAACCAATGCTGGTTTCTCTGATTCAGGCCATGGTGTGGTCCCATGCACTGCCATGCCAGTACATGGTAGATGAAAGGAACTGACAGCACAGAGGCAGGAGCAAAGGTTGATCTGGGCTGGGGAGAGTTGATCAATACTGCCGAGCACACGGCGCCAGGTGGCCCGAGGAAGGAAGAGCTTTGTGGAACAGGCTCCTTCCTCTCCTTCCACATCTGGAGGCCTCCTGTGCATCATCTCCGCCTCCTCGCTGTTGCTCAAGAGATCTCCTAGGTGAGAGTGACTGTGGGCTTTCAGCTACATCAGTGAAGGAGAGTTACTGCCCCATCTGGTTGTCACCATTCCTCTCCAGGAGGACACTGCCCTCTCCAATCCACCAGCAAAGCTGCTCAAGAGGGAATTCATTAGGTCCAGTCAAAATGAGCCAGGTTAGTCTGACTGCTTAAATAGTAGCTCCTTGGTAATTCAGCTCAATTTGGCTAAAGAAAGTTCACAAGAGTTCACAGGAGCAGCAAAACTGAAAAGGGAGCCAGTGACAGGCAGCTATAGCCTGGGGTTTCCTCTAGAGGCAGAGCAGTCTGTGCTTTAGATTGATTCTAGGACCCTCAGAATTTGGTCTCTGTGGCTAGTAAATTAAATGTGCCCAGGCCCATGCTCTAGCATCCAGGCCAGGTGGCATGGAATAGCCCACATCCTCACTCGAAAACTCTCTTGCACTCCAAAAGAAGATGGCCACAACCAAAACACCTTTGGAGAACGGTCTCTAGCTAGCTCCCAAACTGTTACTGGAAATTTTTTGGGATAGTGCTGACACGGACAAAAACCATGCCAGGGACCTTTCTAAGAACTTAACTGTTGATCCATGTGGTCACTCAAAACCTACTGATCAGGAATGCTCCCTGGCACAGTTTTGATTTACTAGTTTAGATGTAGCCTGGATAAACATATGTGTCTATGTTCAAATCTTAAAAAAAAGCTCTTTTTGAATTGCTTTTAGTTATTCAATACTTTTTTTTTTTTTTTTTAAGAAATTGATTATTCATTCTGGGGTAACACCAAAGACACCATTTTGCTATATCTATACAAACTCTGAAAAAGTGTACAGTGCAGGAGCAGCCAAACCACAGCTTGCTTTCTACAGGGACTGCTACTGCTCCCCAGCCCTATTTTAGCACCACTTACCCAATACCCCATCCTCCATGGCAGGGAGTGGAAGGAGACACAGCATCAGACACCTGCCCACGTCAGGTGCCCATGAGGACAGCTGGTGACTGTGCTCTTAGACTGCCAAGGGTCACACTGTGCCCCTGGATGCACCACTGAGCTTGGGCCTCCACTCCATAATGTTACGTACAAGGCGCAGCTGGTTGGCAGATCACCGATCAAACCTAATAACCACATCCAACATGTGGGATCGCAGAGCTGAAGAAACTCTACAGCACAAGTGTTTGGGATGGGACAGGTAGGTCGCCCTAGCTCCTACTGCCCTGCTGGAGGGAAAAGACAGTAAAGGTCTAACACTGCAAGCTCTTCACAGGTCTGAGGTTATAAATATCCAGGATATCAGGAGCCTGGAGGGGGTGCAGACGGGGCTTGGGAAGGCTTGGCTGGTAGGAAGAACAAGGCTGGGACACAGGAGGATGTGTCCTGGATCTTGTTTGGGGATGTATAGGGAGTAGTGGTAGAAGGGGGGAACAGGAGGGATCAAGTTAAGGTCCTGGTGAGGAATGCAATCAGGGTGTGGCTGAAGAAGAGGAAGTTTGGCAGCCATATAAAAATAATGGCATTTGGCTCTAAAGGCAAGGAAATTGGGCTACTATATTGTAGTAGGGTTAAGGGTTAGGGTATGCATATGCCAGCTTGTATACAAAACAAAACTTCAGCTGTKTTAGAGATCGATATAGACTATTTCAAGCCCAGGGGAGTTACAGGGGAGCGTACATTCATTACTATCAAATACATGTAACTAACATTTTCTTTATAACTGGAAAGATTTGTCATTACTGATGCTGATAAATCTTGTGTGAGAGTATTTGCATATTTATATATGGGTACTTACATGCATACCTTGCACAAATGGGCTCTTGTCCCTGAGCAGAACTTCTAGCCATTACCGCAATACAGATAGTTAATGAAATAATAATATTAAAGACATTATTCAAAAGAACAACTTAAAAAACAGATTTTTTTCTTAGGCTTCAAACACTGTTTTCCACCAGGTGTCACTGTAACATGCCATAAACCAGGATCTTATAAGAAAAAAAAGCACTGAAATATCTCCTTCTCTTATGTTCCTTCTAACACAGTGGCCAAACAAATACTAGTAGTCATCTGAGCCTCTGGATTGTCACCTAAATATCAAGAACTGCCTTCAGGGAGAGAGTATTTATGGACTTTAGAAAGTGAACTTTAAAAGGAGGGTTTGTAAAATCTGTGAATGGTGGAATATTAACTCGTTTATTATTTTTAAGGTCATCTCCTCCATAAAACACAAAACTAGGAATTCAAACTCTATGAGCCTTGTAGCACAAATCTCACTACTTGCAGCCCATCATTTCCTTTATCCTTAAGACCAATGTTAGAAGAGAAAATTCTAGGATCTGTGAAGGAGAAGATTGCGAAGGAGCAACAAAATAACAACATAGTGACTACCAGAGAAAAGTAAATTCTGTTACAATTCCCTATTTGAAAAACAGCATATATCAGAGCACCTCACAAACAGTGGTTTCGTCTTTAAAACTCCCTTGAGAACAATAGAAATATATACAAATGAATGATCAGCTCCGATAGGTATGAATAAGGGCTAATATATCTTGAGGGGAGAAAAACGTACATATTACTGCCAGCAACACAAGTAACTAACATTTCCTTTACAACTGGAATTATCAGGATCAGTAAAGACAGTGTGCGTGAGTGCACACATGCACGTTTGTGCATATGAACAGTATGAACATATACAGATTAATGATCTCAGACACAGTTTTGTGCTCTGACTTGCTTACAGCAGTAGGCCAAGGTCAGTTGCTCAAGCCAGGGGGCAGCCCCAGGGCCCAGACACGGGGTGTTACCCCTACAGCCAGAATGACTGATCCCTTTGGGAAGCATTTCCTGAACTACCAAAGGTTACAGCCAAACACAGGAATATCAGCTAATGCCATCTCCAGTTTATCTTAATAGTCCAGAGCAAAAGCTCTTGAATTTCAGGGCAGCTCCTGGCTGGCCGGGTCCAGGAGGCGTCCAGCCCTCCCTGCTGCAGGGACCTCCGTCAGAGGGGCAGGCCAAGCTGCCCCAGGTAGTACCCACTCCAAACATTTAATTTTAATCTGCTGTCATGCACGAGTCCAGCTCCTAAAACCTCGTCGAGTAAAACGTTTGACCACGCTGCCATTTAAACACAGTTTCACAAAACTACAGCACACAGCAGCAATTGGGAGGACTGAGAAAACAGGAAAGGGAGTGCCTGAGGAGGCAAGGGGGAAGACCCCCCACCCAGCCCCAAAACATCTGCATCTAGTGTGGACAGCCTATGTCCAGTTACATAGCAATAAAAATTCCTTGAAACTACTACAATGTTTGTGGATACTACCTTGGGGAGGGGAAAGGGGGAGATGGGAGAGGGGAGCAAGGAGAGACTGTCCATGCCACAGCCAGCCTACTGGGCAGAGAGATGAGAAGGAAAACCTCAGCTTTTACCTATCAGTGTCTAACTCCTTTGTCTTCCGGGGATAGCCCTGAAAAGATACCCTGATATGAAGCCTTTACTAGTGGTGACAGATTTTCACTCTTTCCCAAAGATCACAGATTATTCTCATTTCCCCTCCAGCAATGGGCCCTCATTAGCCTTCGAATTTCTCAGGAAAGTAAGTAAACAAGGACCCTAAGGGCAAAGAGCTTCCCGGCACTGCCCCTGCCTCCCTCCCCTTTTATTTGTTAGTGCAACTGCTCAGGCAGCTGTTTGTCTGGCAAAAACAGCCAACCGGTCAGGGAACACTTTGTACAAACAGAGGGAAGAGCATACAAGAGAAACCCCCTGGAGTCTGGCTCAAGATTTATATCCATCTCTGCAGATTAGGGAAGTGGAGAAGAAAAAAGAAGAAAAAAAAAAAAAAACAGACTGTTAAACTGGATCAAATTGGAAAGACAGTCATGCATGAGATACTTAGCTAAACCAGTCAGGAGACAGGGATTTGTTTCTATTGATTTGCAGTAATGATGACTGGAGAAATGTCTCATTAAATGATGTACAATGACAGATTTCAGACTGAGCAAATTTGAGTTGTGGAGATTAACAATAGCAAGAGATCTAAAAGCTAGGCCAGAATAGAAAATATAAGGAATGTCTAAAGAGTATTGTGGATCTATAAATAGGCCAAGTGTATATTATGATTGGTTACAAGAATTAACCTTAAAAAAAATCCTTAATTGTTAAAAAGATCACATCTAAAGGAAGAATATATTGAGCTTACTAAACGATGTTTGTGTAATCATCTTACATGACACCGGGGAAAAAGAGCTAGCACAAAGTGACAATAGAAGAAAAACCTTCCTGTTAAGTAGACAAAACTTGCATCGCCCTTTGTATTGCTTTAAAGAGGAAAGGTTGGTGAGGCATTTGCAATACTCTTTAGAGATTTGTTCAATTATATTATCTATTAGGAATCTTCTGATGGGTATTAACTAATTGTGTAGTTTGAAAACTGAAGAAAACTAGATTTCAACATATACAAATATCAGATGGGACAACAGTTTAAGTGCAAAACGGCTTGATGCAACCTCTCTGAAGCGGATTGCATGGAAAGGATTTGCAAAGGTTTTTAGAGAGGAACAGAAGGAAGAGAAGATTGCTTAGTGCAAAGGCAGTGAATTATTGCTTTGAGCACGTAGATCAGTGCATAAGAAGGTATAAAGCCAAGATTAGAAGAAAAAGACAAAAGGAACAGGAGCTATAATGTAGATTACATGATCTTTGTAGAGAGCCTCAGAATGGTCAAATGCTTAGTCTGCTTAAACATCTCCCATAAAAGGCTTCACCTCTAGCACCTCCTGGCTTCTCTGGTACTCCAAAATACCTGAACATTTTATCTCCTGGTAGTCTCATAAAAAGAAATTTCTCAGCCAGTAATCCAGAAGAGAGTCCATTTGTATGGAGTCCATGACAGCCAGAAAAGCTGCAAATCCCTTGGAGGGGAGCAGGGGGGAGGCAGCAGGGGCTGGATTTGACCATTTCAGTCACCTGCAAGAGGGTTGCTAGAGTGCTGTTTGGATGCACCACTCACTAACCTTTCAGGAGCTATCTGGAGTTTCAGTCCCTGTGCCCCAACACCATCTTCCAGGAAGAGAAACCCATTGCCCATAGGGATAAATAATTCYCTTTCTCCACGCAAGCAAAAGCAAAGCTGCTTGTAACTGAAAAAGTAGTAAAGACAGAGGTGCAAAATAATTTAAACGTTGAAATAAATTTAAACAAGCTTTCTAAAATGTTTTTGAGCCTCCAAAAGACAAAACAGGCTTGTTTCAAATAGCTGGGGACATGGTAGATCTCTTCTTATCTGAGAGAGAGCATGGTCTGATGAGCCAAGCACAGGGCTGGCTCTCAAGATACCTGGGCTACTGACACTGCGCAGCTGCACGGCATGAGGTCTCTATCCTTGTATCCCTTTCTGGGTTTTGACTGTAAATTCTGAGCCGGAAATGTCCACTAGAAAAAATACAGTTAACTGGAACCACTAATAGGAGAAACTCCTGGCAATGGTAATCCAGCAAGTAATGATCACGTGTGCTAACAGGTCAAAAGGTAGAGGCTGTGGGAAAGCCAGCATTTTGTCCCGACTTGTTAACACGTGCAAACACCACGGACAGCTTTGGCTGCCCTAGGATCTTACCCTCCGAAGGTTTCCAAACCTTTCCAGAGCGCAAACAGCTGCAGCCATTCAAGATGCCTCCTTTCCTTGGACATCAGCTGTGCCCTGGTGGGAGCTGCTGCCACCAAGGGTGGGCAGCAGGAGAGGCCGGGCACCCCAGGGATGGCCCTGCCAGGGGGAGGGCACCACCACAGGTTACGGCCGGGGGTCCTGTGGCCGGGCAGGGGCAGGACCGTGGCAGTGCTGGAGCCGGCACTGCTGCGGTGTCATGGGGCAGTGACTGATGGCCCCAGGCTGGGCCAGTATGGGGCTGAGGGGAGGCTGGGGAGGGGACAGGGACAGCAAAGCCTGGTAGTGCCCATGGGGCCCTAACAGGCAGGTGCAACACCAGACCAGTGGTACACTCATGCCCGCTGGATGCCCTGCTATGTGTTCACTGACCCTTGTACCAGCACCAATGTGCTGTCAGACCAACCCTTTTCTTTGCTGAGGAAATTTCCTGCCAAGGAAGGACAGTTTCCTTCCTGAGGAAGTTTTCTTCATCAAGAAGTTAGAGAGATACCAGCTTGAGGAAGGATTGGGAATACAAAGCAGCAACCATGCCTGAAATTGGTTCAGTCTCATAGATCTCCACCCAAAAACAGAAGATGAGGATACACATCCAGGCCAAACTGATTTAATACTCCTGTGAAAGAGAGCAGTCCTGCTCCCCTGCCCTTGACATTTTCTCCCCCCTCCATGTTCTCAAGCCTCACTTTCTCTTGCCCTACCCTGTGTAACCCCTTCCTCCCCCCTTTGCACTGCCTTTGGTGCCTTTTTTTTGACCCTTTATTGAAATAATTCAGCTCACTGACACAGCAGAAAGCCATTCACCTTGTCAAGAAAATTTTCTGCTGCCTTGCCAAGTTGCATCAGCTCAACACATCAGGTGAGTACCAGGAAGAGGGGAAGGGAGGCCGAGAAAAGGGCCCTGTGACCCAKCTGGTTTGAATCTTCACTCTAACAGCTGCTATTGTTAACTAAATTTGGGTTTGAGAATACATCATTGTCCCTTAACAGAGACAAGCCAGGGGAGTGGGGCCTGCTGCTCCTGATGTGTTTGAATGCTGTCTAGCACAATAGAGCAGTGACCTCTCTCTGCATTACTGTAATACAAATAATAATAGTTGGCCTTTAATTGTGAACACAGCTGAACTCCCAAAAGGTTTGCAACAATAATGACATGCTTAAGCTGTAATGACAAATACTATGCCAAGGTAAAGCAGGATAAGAGAGGGGAAGCATTAAATAAGGGGTCTCATACTGGTTCATATGTTTATCGTCCTAAGATTAAAGATATAAATTGGCTGATGAAGAGTGTGTCATTTTTCCAGTATTGCTCATATGCACAAACACGTGCRTGCGCACCTCTTTTAATGCTGAAAGGAGTCAGTGGGGCTCAGTCAAGAAAAGGAATGCACTAGAAAGAGAAAAGCACTAGATCAAAACAGATATAACAGCATTACATATTTTACAACAAATGACACTGTAATAACTATTTCTGAGGAGGTCTTTCCGTATTTCTTTTCTAGCAACGTCTGGGATGTAGACTAAACTATAAACCAGAGAAAGCCTRTTCTGGGGAAAAGGCTATCATGCCCTTTGCAGCAAATTACTACCCACAGTAGAGACTGGAGAAAATACCCTATCCTTCAACCTCCTCATCCATTCATATTCACAGTCCTGTGTACCAGCACACACMCACCCTAAAAACACTTTAAGTGCCKGTTGAACAGCTGAGGTGCAGGCATGCGCTCTCTCTCTGGCTGACTCTGCTCCTCTGGAAAGGGCAGGAGCAGAGCAGAGCACCATGGGCACAGCACCATCGTAAACCAGTGCAGCAATATCCACACTGCCCTCCACATGAGCTCCCTGTTGTCTACACGGCACTTTAGATTAGGCCCAAGAACTAAGCGGAAGGCAAAGGCTCTGCCCAAGCAAGACTACTAAGTAGTAGTGCTTCCTTCAGTGGAGTTTCCAGGTCTGGAAAGAGCATCCATGCACATGCACCTCAATGCTGTGTGCCAGTCAATGTTAGCTTAGTGATGTTTTGCAAATGGTTTTCAAATAAAGGTGATACATGCAAGAAATCATCTGCACGTGGATTTCCATAAAACCAGTAAAACAAAATAGCTATAAATATTATTGTTGTGTAGCAACAAGTTAGTCTTTACTCAGCAGAACAGCTGTCTGTGAATGTTATCAGTATTTCCTGATTGTGGTATCTCTGCCATATTGTTTTTGTTTCTTTTGCTTCAGTGTTTGCTATTTTATTATACTAATGCAATTTCACAGATCAAAACAAAGAAATCCACGGGACACTGAAACAAAGAACAAGGAACAGTAAGAAAAAATACTGTTTTTAAAATACAGGGAAGTAAGTGAAGGTTCACGGTCCACCAAAGCCAGCCTCTGCAACCAGAGGAAACCAATGTGGGATGACCTGTGTGTGCTTCAACAGTTTCTAATCGAGAGGAGGCTGAAGAGCAGCCTGGCTTCCTGCTCCTGCTCTGTTTAGAAGTGGTCAAACTGACAAATTTAGAAGTCATAATTCACTACCTTTCCAGACCTATCACAGGTAGTAGAAGCGCATGCTGTGGTACAGAGGATATTTGACCTTTGTTTTGCTTGGCTTTACCTCGCTTAGATCCCAGTAGACCCAAAGATGCAGGAACAGCAATGGGAATGAGGAAGAGGGACCAGTTAATGCCTTCAGAATGAATCACAGCCCATATGATCTCTCTCTCTTTCCCAAGCAAAAGCTACCAAGCCAGTCAGAAGAGAGTTCAACAGTGCTAACATGAATCCTGCTAACTGATTAACATAGTGCGTTTATTTTTGAAACAGTAGGTCAAATATTTAAAAAATGCATAAATGCGACTATTCAAAGGTACCCAGGCAGGAGAAGTCTGAGCCTAAAAGATGATGGCAGCCTCTGAAGAGCTGCTGAGTCCTCTCAGTTACCAGATGAGCATGGTGCTGAGTCAGAAAGCCAGAAGCTGCAGGGACTCAGCCCTCCTCTAGAGACAAGAAGTATGTTTTCACTGCAGGACTATACCAGGTAATTATTACTGGGGTCAATTTTTCTCTAGTTTGAGCAGCCACAAAGCATAGCTGTTCACCAAGGGAAAATCTGTCCCTGGCCCAACCTCTGCCACGGGTGCAGGTCAGCAGCCCATGGGAAGGTGAACCCAAGCTTGACTCCATGTAGGCAGTTGGCCCAGCCGGCCCTCCTGCACCAAAAACACCGCCACGCTCAAGGGAAGAAGGGCACATTACCTTCAGTTTTGGTGAGCAAGAGTCATGCTGGATATGGAGCAAATAATTGAAATCCAGGCTGAATTTAAGTCTAGGTGAGAGACCTAACTGGGCTGCATGTACAAATACCACATTTTAAAAAACAGCAAGGTCTTTAGGACTGCTCCTGAACCACCAGGTCAGCAACAACTGGTTGCACAGTATGTGTCTTGCATAACTAAAATTGCAGTACTTGATTGAAAAGAAGTAGACATAAGGATGCCAAAAGTTCTTAGTTTGAGAAAGAGTGTTTGAAAAATGATACTGTCCACATAAACCTACTTTTAAGACATAAAAACTCTCAAGCTATTGCTCATTTATTACACTATGAGGAATGAATGTTTAACACAGATTTGAGTGTTCATCACCCTACTAAGTTAATTTTCTGTTATCCATTTATCCTTGACAAGGAACCTATGGTAGGCACTACACTTYTTTTTTTTCCACATACAAGCACAATAATTTGTTGAATGCTGTAATTAAAATGTGACAGTATCCAGATTCAAGCCCTTTTTTTTTTTTAACTATTAAAAAAATGAAGACAGATTTACTCAGATGATTTTTTATCAGTTTTTACATGTGATAAATAATCTGGATTTAAAAGCAAGTGACAGTGACCCCTTAAACTATATATACAGTTGTAATTCACAGCTGTGACACTTACAAATTACAGAAATTTGACTTTGTAATTCATTGGTGTAATGCCCCGATGCTATGTGGAAAAGTTGCACAAGAAGCTTTTTCTCCACACGTAATGATTATTACAGATTTATGACCCGTGCTTCCACTATGCATAAGTGGCTTACTTCTGTGAAACTCACGAGGAATGCAGGCTTTAATAAGGCCCAAAGTGAGCAAGAAGAGGGGGAGGGAGCACAGACCCACCCATTATTAATTCCTAAATTAGTAAGCATGATTCCCATTCCTCTCTCTTCAAAGAAATAAACTGAATTAAAAGAAAAGCATCTCGGGACTTGCTTCTTATCCCCTAAGACTTTCTGCCTGATTTCATATTGCATCCTGTAAAAAAACTTGGCATGAAAACTTGAAATTAGGAAGAAGAGCTAGACCTGGTGTAAACTGGTTGATTTCAGTTAAATCAGTCAGTCATTCAGATCACACTTGTATTCACCTTCAGCTTTCTAAGTTCTTACTTATATAGCCTGGCATATGGTGGTAGATAAACCAGTATGTAAACTGCCCTCTCTGGTATACATGAGAGTAAGTGCCATACTGACAGTATTAGAAATGGGTAAACTCTGTTTACTTGCATTCATCTTCCCTCCCTCCACACTCTTTTTGTGAGGCTATAACTAGACTGCTTACTGTCTTTATAAAAGAGCAAATAATTCAAACACAATCGGTTATTCCCTTAAGTGACCACTGTATTGCTCCATATTTTGCACAAGTAATTTTTTAGCTCTTACTAGGAAGCAGCCTTATAAACATGAATAAATGATTAAGGGTCCTTGTTTGTCATGGCAAAAAATGACCACTATGCAAACACAGCTATGAACTCCCCTTCAAAAACATGGAAGGATTAAAACTTACATACTACCTATGGATTAAAGGGGAAAAGCTGTTCTTTTTAAAATGTCCAAGAACACTAATAGCTTCATAGAAACACTAAGACCCTTTAAAACAACTATAAAAAGCAATGAGAGCTTTGTCACTGACAAGTTGATCAAGAATACTGTCAACTAGTAAGCTATAAAATAGTAGGCTCTGTTTTGACAAAGAATGTCATGAATCTTTAGATCATAATATTTTTCCAGGCAACCTTAAAACAATATGTCTAAATGAAAAGGAACATTCTGCCCCATATTTCTTCGCAGAATTTAAGATGACAGCATGGCACTAGTGCCTTTGTTGACATTTGGTTGATTATCTTCAGAATCAGGATGATTAGCAACTTTATTTTATTTTGTCTGAAAGCAAGAAAAATTATGACATAGGACTGCCAGGCAGCTTTGCAAAACTGCGGAATATGCGACAGTGGGACAAACGATTAGTCTTAAGCTTGATCTCATAATTACAACACAAAAGGTGACATGATTAGATAGGTTACAGTAATTAAAGTGATGAAGGGTGCCCATTCATCCCTGATACAGCTCTCATTAGGGTTACACCCAACTGTTGTCACTGTAGTGAATGAGGCTGTGTATCCTCTTTAGCATCCAATTATCGCATATTCATCCCGTGCTGGTAAGAGCCCTRCTACCATTCCTTTCTGGACAAGACCTGTTGTTCTCTGCTGTTGAAAATAAAGACAAAGTCTTGAAGCCTGCGGCAGTTTGTTTATTTTTTCTCCCAGAGATTACTGCCAGAATTTATTGTCCATAATTTCTTCAGCCATGATTTGTGGGCAAAGAATATTTATGGTCTCTTCCACCCTGGGGATTTCAGCTACCAGTGTAATTGCACAATACCATTGCCATGGCTCCAACTCAGCAGCATGGGTGTGGACCTGTGCCAGCACAAGTGAAACTGCTTCACTGATTATTTCTTAGTGATTGCTCTTAATAGGCAAGCCCCAAGTAAGTTTTTTCTGTCTGATATTTACCTGGAATTTCCCTCAAAAGCAGTGAAGTACTCAACTGACATCCTCTGAGTTACTTGCCCACATCTACTTAAAAAGTGGAAATGTTATTTTACTAACTCCTTCACAACACCTTCATCCCACTTACTTTTAAGAATGCATTTTTGCATCCAGAGAAGGACGACAACAACGAGCAATAATGGAAGTTGCTAATGTGTTCCCACCAGAGCCAAGGCTGGCTTTGATAAGAGGAGCTCAGTCCTGCAGTCTGCCACAAATGGAAAAGGCCTTTTTCACAGCAGCTATCACGAGAGTATCCAGAAGCCCAGAGGATACCCAGAGGTCACCCCATTGCCAACTGGTTTAATGGTATGGAGGCCTTAAAAGGGGAAGTTGGTACACAGGCTGAAACGTCTTCATGGAGCATGGCCTTAGCCTAGTTGATACAGCCACAGTGAGGCAGTGTCCATGAAGTACTCTACATATACAAAACAACAAGTGTGTTTGAAGGAACCGTCTGGACTTTCTACACCATCTCACAGCCTTGAAGCAGCACTGACTTTAATGTACCCTAACCATTTTTAACAAGGAGGGCTCCTCACATATCAAATATAAATGCTGAATCCAGTCACACTTAGGAGGCTTTTACTTTACACATTGTTTTTTGGGGAGGCTTTTACTTTACACATTTCATTTTCTTTCCTTCCTCTTTTTTTTTTTTTTTTTTTTAAGTGAAACTGTCATGTACACTTCTGGTGCAATGCTGCACTTGAATACACAGAGATCAGTGACCAGTGTATTTTGTTCTCAACTTTATCCTGTAAATCTATGACACTATTTGCTTTGCACCAATGAAAATGCAAAATGTGCCCCACATATAAAGACTGCAAAAGGCCTCTCAARCTGCAAGCTGTCCTTCTGTTAAGTGACAAGATTAACATACCTCTCAATGTCTGGAATTGTTCTTGCACTTTGTGATTGGTGACCTAGGGACCTCTCCACTTCATTGGGCCTTATGATTCCTCCCCCTTCTCCTGCAAAGTCAGCAAAGGAAGCACTTGAAACTTCTGAAGAACGAGAACTTTCCTGTTAGCCATACAAAAGCCAGGCTGCTCCAACAAGCTGAAATTTAACCCTCTTTGTATAAATTAGGTTTTGGATTTCGTTTTTCTAGAACAAATATATGAAAAGATGCTTTTGAAAGAAAGAATGTATACAGTGTCAAGTTTGCAAGATAAGCTTAGGTAAACTCTTCAATGTGTTTTTCCTTCCTTTCTCCTTCCCCCTCCCCCCCCCAAACAAACTACTGACTAAACATGAGCATCACCACCCAAGGCATGCTAAGGACTACTCAGATCTGCTTAGAAGACCTTTCAATGTCTATTATATATAGTAAAGGCAAGAAAGTAAATCCATGAATCTAATCTAGACTTTTACTGTCTTAATAAACATAGGTTTGTCCATAGCATATTGTCATACTAACCATATTCTTAAGTGATTTGAACTTTGTCCTGAACGTCCTGTCTTGGTGTTTGTCCTGAGACTACTGGAATAAAAACCTAATTGCTAATTTGCAGGTGGTTGCACAATCTATGTAAGTAAAGGTATCCATACAATGAATACTAGACAAAATACATTGCATCTAGTTGTAGGCAACTCAGTTAATACCACTTGCATCAAACACATAAAATATTCCTGACTGATGTGTTTGGAAAAGTGACTGTAAAAGAAGAGCATGTGCTCAAGCTAAATAGTCAGCTATCTACCTCATTGGGTGAATCCCGTTTCTTCCAAGTTAAAGTGTTAGTGACCAAAATCATATATCATTCAGAGAGCTCTGAAGTGGCCTGCCAGACAGTTTTCGTGCTATGAAGCTCCCTTTATGTGATCTCATCACAAGTTATTAGCCAGGCTCCATGCATGCCTTATTTCTGCATTAATCTTTTGCCTTGATCGAAAGTCTCCAATATTAAACAATGTATTTGTTTAAAAGCTGGTTTTAATTCTCCTTCTTACAAAGATATATTTGGAAAAGCACACATAAACCAATGTAGCAATGTGACAGAGGTTACACAGGATTTTGAATAATAGCTTTGAGAGCTGTGGACTACTTCATTCGTCTTAATGATTATTTAATCTTGGAAGCTGACAGTAAGTTCCTTGCCTATAGCCTATTGAAAACTGTCAGAAAGAGGGCATGATAAAGTAATGTGAATTTAATAACAAAATAAATAATACAGAAGCTACTGTGCTGGTGGTGTTATTCATTATTTTACTGAAGTCAATAGAAAACCTATGCTGCCAACACGTCTTGGAAAAGGTGCCAACTTTCCACCTGAGCACCGTACACACTTGCCACAAAAAGCACGTGGCCTTGGATGGGCAACCAGCTCCTGCTGGGTTCCGAGGCTGTGAGAAGACCAAAAAGGTAGGCTGCTTGCCTTTCTGCCTGTTCTCGCCTGTATGGCAAACCATTACCAGCCAGCAACAGAAAACAAATATTTTACAGCCCTGGCCTCAAGGGCATGATTTATCTTTTGACTACAAATTGTTGGAATAAAAACAATGGTGAAGCAAATTATTCTCTAGCTACCTGTCCCAGAAGCTATTCCCAAGCCTAACACCCAGGAGAAAGAGAATATTTCTTCCCCTTGCATCTGCCGACCCGTCTTTCTCCTCCTTAAAAGCCTCCTGAAGACACGTGACAGGGAAAAATCTCTTTGGCCTCCTTCGGCTGCTTACTTGCCTGCACCAACTACGCAGCGCAAGTTCTGCCGGGAGCTCAGCACTAGCAGCGTTACCTCTTACAAGCTTCATGGCGGGTGCTTTTGCCTATTAAATCGCACAAAGATCTCCAGATGCAGTTTATTGTGGCACTGCTTCCATGAGGTGACTTGGGATTGAATTCAATAATTTAGCAGGACTTTTCTGCCAGTATTCACCATGATCCTTAACAGACACAATTACAACTAAAAGCTGATATTGTTATTAAAGAATATATTCTGCACCCCAGCTAATAGAATGCAAATCAGTATAACTCCCAGTAAAAAAACATGTATGACTGACTGTTTTTCATTGTCTGCTGAAATTGATACAAAACAATGTACACTATTATGTTGTTATATTGCTTTTCAATAACTGCAACTCTTTCAGAGGTGATGTGTTTTACAACGTTTATTTTATGCTTCTTTTTACTTCATCTCCCTCACATTTTCATTATGTTGGGTCTTATTTGTAGGCCTTGAAGCAATATTGAGTATTGGAGAAGCTATTTTACATGACCACAGTAATTTTACCAATTCTGTATTATTTTTAAATTAAGTCTTGCAGCTGTAGTGAAGTTTGACTTTCTTGCCCCTTCCCCTCCATAGTCTCCCTAATTTGTAAAGGAATTGTTTCTGATGAACTGGGAGGCAAATGCAAGAACAGGCCGCTTTTACTTACACAGACATGCTCCTCTTTAAAAGTCGCTCAGTCTTCAGATTCTCAAAGCAAAGGATCCACCATTACCTCCTTCAGCCAGAGGGACACTGGCATTCGCTGATGAGGTCTAGTGAGAATTAGTCCGACTGTTAAATTGCTTTGCACTGTATCTAACATTTTAGTCTAGATTTCAAACTCTCCTTTGCAAAGGAGGGATAAAACTCAAAAACTAAAACCCTGTTAAATGCATATACCCAGAACATAACATATTGAATACATGGTAGAAAGCATGCCTGATTGCACATGCACAGTGCTTGAAAAGCTAAAAACCAGACATAAACATTTACAAAATAATAACTCAGTTGAAATAAAGGTGTATTAAGCTTGACTTTTTCTAAAATATGATCAAATCTAGTAATTATCAGTTGTGTCTAGGACAAGCAGGTTATTATGTACTATAGTTTATTGTAGCAATACAGTATTTCCCAACTGCAACCGGTGCCAATCTATCATCCTCATAGCAACCCTGTTCTGAAAAGCCTGTATAAAGGCTACTTTGAATTCTTCAGCATAATTTTAAAAGAACTGTTGGGGCCTGTTTAATGCACAGGTCTCCAGGACCTGCCAGCACTTACAGCCATTTCCTTACCACACACCTGTGACATGCCCCCATGCGCAAGCAGAGGCCAGCTCACCTGGAGAGAGTTACCTACATCCTTATTTAAAAATATAATGGTTAATCAGCCCAGAAGCTTAACACACCACTGCACCACACACGCGAAACGTGCGTTTTTCACCCCCGGGCGAACACACGGGCCCGGGGTCAGATTACAGGAACGGGAAGCTCGAGGCGCGACCCGGGCTCTGCTGCCTGCAGAGGAGGTTTCCCTTTGGGCCCGGCCCCACTCGTGTCCGTGTCCGCGCCCGCGCAGCCGCTCCGCGGGTGCCCGTGCCCCTTTCCCGCCATGGCAGGGGGAGCGCGGAGCAAAATAACGCCGCATCCTAAAAAAAAATGCGCGTATACATATTCGTGTATGCACTCGGTTTTGCACCAGGCGCGTTGCTGCTGGGCGCGGCGTGCAAGCGCCGGGGCCACCCCGCTAGGGCCGGGCCCGGCCACGCGTGGGGAGGCGGTGGCGGGGGGAGGCGCCCGGCGCGGCGGCGCCCAATGGCAGCGGCGGCGCTGCCCTGCTCCCGTTTCCTCTCTCCACCCCCAGCGCCGGCCGTGCAGCCGGGGCGAGGCGCGGGGGGCAGCGGGAGCCCCGCGCCGCCCCTCTCCGCCCGCGAGGAGCATCTGCGGGGCGCGCAGGCATGCCGCGGGGCGGCTGCCCCCCTCCGCGGGCGCGCTGCCTGGCCCCGGAGCGGCCCCGACGGCGGCGGCGAGGAGGAGGAGGAGAAGAGGAAGAGAAAGGAGCAGGAGCGGGAGGGAAGCGGGGAAGTTGTGCCTTCCCTTCCCCGCCAGGAGCCGGAGCCATGGGCCCCGCCGCGGGGGCGCGGGCCGCCCCCTCGCTGCTGCTCTCGCTGCTGCTCGGAGCCTCTGCCCCGCTCTGGCTGCGGGCGGAGAAGCTGGGTGAGTCCGGGGGAGCTCGGGGCCGCCCGCCCGCCGGCGCCCCCGCCGCCTGCCCCCGCCGGGGGGCCGGGGGGTCCCCTGCACCGCTGCCCGCGTTTCCCCGTGCTTTCGCGGCGGGGCTGCCTATAGCTAAATCCTGGCCGGGTTTATCCCCGCGTCTGAGTAGCCGCGAGATTAAAGCGCTAACCGGCCTCACGGTGCATGTATACCGCTGATTTCTTAATCCCCCGTTAATTAGGGTGGGCCGCGTGGGGCTCTGTGGGTGTGTGTTTGTTATAAGCGGAATGAGCGGGGAAAAGTCCCCGGCGAGGGGCAGACGCGTGCGGCGGAGGCCGTGGCGTGGGGGCCCGCGGCGGGGCAGCCCAGGCCGCCCCGATCCCGGCCGCGCCCGGTGCTCGCAGCCCCTGGTCCCGAAACGGGTGCCAAACTGCACACAGGCAGGTCTGTTTATTTACTGCTTCGCTAAAATGAAATACCCTTGCTCTTGTTGTAACAARGTTCTGTAGGAATTCCGAGAGACCTTGCAAGCTCCCCCCCCCCCCTTTTTTTTTTTGATACTACAGCTTGTTAAAATTATGGCCCAGGTACTTGCCTGTTTATCCTGTATTTTTATGTGGCTAACAGGTAAACTTCCTGTGTAATCACAAGTACAGCTGACTTTTCTTCCTACTGAGAAATTGCAGCCTAATGGCTGTGGCCTGATGCATCTGTCTTGGAGAAGTTTGCTGACAGCCACCAGTGAAATAGTTAACAGTGAAAATCAAGTGTCCTAATAAACTTGACGCCACATTTAAGATGAATTAATAGTCCCCAATATTAATGTTTCAACTTGGCTGCAAATTCCAAAAACCCAGTATTGCCCTTTTGCATAGCATCCCAGCAGTGGTACTAAGCAGTACTTTGTTTGGCTGATTTATACCTATTTTTTCTATACACTTTCTATAAATGGAGATTTGTGCTATGGATCCTTCCTCCATTGAAGGGAAGAATTGATATGAGTTGCCTTTCTACTTGTTAAGCTTAATGCAATAACCATTTTTTCCCTTGAAGCTTTGCTATTCCATCCTCTCCATATGTTTCCTTCTTTTGAGACTCTTGCTTGATATGCTAGCAGAAACGTGCACACACCAGACAAACTTCCCTCAATCTCCTCTTTCCCCTAAGCGTTTTGGGTTTTTTGTTTTCCTCTTTCACCAGTGTTTGTCTTGCATATGATGACATTGAGGAGAAAGTCATGTGGAAAATCAGGAATAATAAGTTTACTGAAGTTTCTAGGGATTTTTAGTGTGTGTAGTGGCACTCAGCAGTAAGTATGAATCTTGCACCTTATCTGTATTCCAAAATACATTGGTAAGGGCACTTATGTTGTATTCATGTTTAAAATGTTTCTGGCATCAAATCAATAGCACAGAAATGCAAAGGAATATTTTTGCTTGGTTCTCTTGGACCAAACTCAAGCTTACAAGATAAAGTCTGTCTAGTGTCTGGAAAGCAGAACAGATTTTGACCCATATCTTCCCTTTCTCTTCAGGGGATAGATATTTGTGTGTGTGTTTATTGATCTTACCCTATAAATTAGGGGCCAAGTGTTATAAAGTTGCACAAGTGAAGAAAGGAGATAAGGATAAGTGGATACAAACTTCCTGTTACACAAGCTTGTTGACTTGATTTAAAAGTTGTAATGGAGCATGAGAACTGCCAGAGTGAATCAGGCTTGAGTTTCAGCTAGTTCTATATCTTGTCTCCACTGGGGTCTCCCACCAGCTGGTTCAGAGAAAGATGCACTGGTTTAAATATATTGAGTTGAAAATAAAGTAGTACAGTTTTTCTGGCTTCTCTTGAGCTGGGTGTGCAACTTGCCTTCTTTCACAACAGAAATGATGTGAATGACCAAATCACTTCCCTCTTTAGTTTATTTTGAGGGCTACTGCAGGATAATGATGAAGCTGTTGTTTGGTCTCTCTCTTACTTAAGTTTTAAATTAAGGAAGAGCCTCTATCTTTCACGGTGCAAGTTCTAGCTCTGGCTTTGTTGCTTCATGGCGTGACTCGTATCAAGAGTGTAACTGTGCAGAGCATGTGTCAACTCTTTCTCTGCTCTTAAAAATACATTAAAGATGTGTTTTGTCTGAGGACATCTGTGAAACATAGAATTTGGTTATTCATAGAATGATAATAGGAAAGGCTGAGTGGTTAGGAAACTGACTTTAATTAAAACATATTTCTAAGCTTAGTAGGTCTCACCTGGGGACAAATATCATATCTATGACTGTGTATGAGTAACAAATGACTTTGGGATTCATAATAAAATGTTGTTCTTTTCCCTTTTTATTCTGTTGCACACTGATCTTAACCTCTCATGTAGTTTCAATTGCTACTACTTTGCTGACAGCTCCAAAATATACCTTGCTTCCTGCTTGCCCAGCCTCACACAACCACACCTGCCTGGTATCTCTTCCCAAAATCTCCTTCTGGCAACTCAAATCCAAAGCAGAAGAGAGGCAACCCTGAATACATTATTTTTGCCTTTCACTGTCCTCCTGTTTTTCTTTTGGTCTCATTGAGCAATGTAGTTTTGGGCAGCAGATACCTATATCAGAGTTGAACCTGAGTTTGTCATCTTCAGAAATTTGAGTCTTCCTCCCATTTCACTTCTGAACTGTTAATCAAATTCTGGATAGTAGGACAAGCCAGTGGTTTGGTTATTTGTAGGAAGAGAAACGAGGAATGGGGGTTTCACCTGGTTAAGAACAAGATTTAAGTCACTGCTTTTGCTATAACCTGTTTATTTTCCTTCCTGATAAAACACAGGAATGGAACTGGTTCATGTGTGATTCACAGATCAGCATCCAAATGTGAATTTGTGCTTCGCAGTATTGCTGAGTCTGTTGACGCTTCCACCCGATGCCTGGCTTTCTGCTCATAACTTGGGAGAATTTATGAGCAGTAGACTCTTAAATATTTTGAGGCCATACTGTTAGTTAATATGATAACAGCATACACAGTAATGGGATCTAGGCCTTATAAAGGTAAAAGAGTTGAAGAGTAGGTGTATTCAGATGCCTATTCTCAGGGGCTTATAGAAACATATATCAAAGACTGTCAGTATGCTAACACTAATCCAGTCTGCATACCCATTTCCAGCAGTTTGAAATGCAGATAGCGATGAATTTTTCAGTAGTGCCAACCCTCCCCCCCTTCTGGAATATAGCTGATTGGTACATCTTCAGTTTGTTTGGATTTTTGTCCTTATGTCTGCTTCCTTCCTTGGCTCCCTCTATCTTGCATTGTGAATGCTGACTGGAATCGCTAATGGCAGAGGCAACAGTTTCCCAATTATGACTCATAAAAAATGTGTATACCCACCATWTGAAAATTGCCTTATTTTCTGTCACCCAGACTTTGCTATAAATAGCTCCAAGTCCTTTGATGTGAATGACCAGAATGAGGTTTCTCTTTGAAATATGCCCTCTGGTAACCTAAGCAAAGTCAGAGACAGGGAGGCCACTGGGAGTGCCAATGATGGAGGGAGAAAAAGATGCCTTGGGAAAGTTATTTGAGTTACCTGCGCATGCATGTAACATGCACTACTGTTGAATCAAATTTCATATAAATTATCTGTTGAGTTATGTATGCAAAAATGCATTCATTTGTACCCATCAAAACTGTGCCACCTTTAGTCTACTGGAGTTGCATATGCAGCACAGTTAAAAACAAAAAAAAAAACAAAGAACACCAGTTTTGAGGATGAGTTCACTGCTCTATAGTAATATTTAAGATACATTTCTCAATGCCATTTTGGGTACTAGAAGTAGCGTAGCTTTGAAAGTGCATCCAAGTTAACATACCGTGCCAAGAAGTGTGGTCCTGGGTGGTGGTGGGCACTGAAGTCTTCAGCATAGACATCACTGCAGGCTTGAGGCTGGCTGTATCGTATCAGATGCTCTCCTGTGGCATGTATTCATCAACACATGGGTTTGCACCATCTGCTAAGAGTGAAACAAGCCAGACAAAATCAAAATAAAATCCTTCTGACTGGATTCAGTGGAATGGCACTGGATCCTGACTATCCACAATAAAATTGTTAATAACAATGCATAAGAATGAGCATATGACTTCCTCAAAAGATTTAATTAGAATTGCAATTGGAATTAAGAAATTTCAAACTGGGACAATCTACCATTGACTTTTAAATTAAAAAAAAAAAAGTTTGACTAGTTTTAAGAGTATATAGATGTCTTAATTTTTGCTTTTAGAATAAATTATGAACTATCAAATTACACTGATATTCTCAGTGAAAATTGTAGAGCATTAAAGCCACATTTTTGAGATTGGCTGGAAGCTTGCACACAGGGAGGATGCCAGTAGTCATAGGTGACACCATTTTAATCTAATAAATCTCTAGTTATTATGATTTTTGATACTAAGCCTGCAAGCCGAGAGGGGAGAAAACATTTTGGTGCTTTGTTCCTTCCTTTGCCTGACTTTCCTTTTGACAGTGCCAGGGCCTGTCTCCCAGGAATTTCCTCTGGTGGTGATGGGACTTTCTGCTCCTCCCTGAACAGGGTTTCCAATCCCTGCACAGCCTTATTCATTACTTCCAGTTCCCCCATGGGATCAGGCTGATGTCTAGCTACATACAGGTGTGGCAGCTCCACTCTGCTCTTCTGCTTAGGYAGAGGAAAGGAAAAACGCGGCCAGTCCATGCTTGCTTTGCCTGTTTTCAAATAACTTCAGTAAAGGTGTTTTCAAGCTCCCTGAGGAGGGTCAGGAGAATAAGTGGGGAAGGCAGAGCATGGTAATGGTATAAGCACAGATCCAGGGCCTCGTATGAGACCAGGATCTTCATTTTGGTACATCCTGAAGCTGTTTAGTATCACACATTTACATTAAAGCTGCTACCATAATAGCACTAATATTCATCAGGTAGTTAGGGCTTCTCCATTATATTGCTCTAACTCCTCATTTAGTAAGCTCTGAAACATTGTTTCTTTCTGCAGCTGCTGCAGAAACCTTGTTTCCATCACAGTTTAAATCTGTGATGTTCTAGTTTCTCGCACTTCCACCGCAAATTGTTTAAACAATATTGGATTTCAGTCTAATGCTTTGACATTGAAGTTGAAGTCATCTTGATGTCATCTTCCAGATGTTCATGTCTACTGAATAAAAATTGTGTTTATTTGCTTTATTTCAAATTACAAAAACACATGGGGAATTCTGGATATGATCCCGTGTGTTATACAAAGGCCCCYGTGTCCTGTCAGAAATCAAACAAAACTTTTCTTCATGGTGTAGTGAGGACAGATCTCAAAACACTGGAAACGTAGGTGCGTTTCTTAACCCATCCAGACAGAATGGCTTTGTTAAGTGCTTGAGCCTTGTTGTCGCAGCTGCAGCAGCTCTACATGGAACAGAGATGTGCAACTTCTGCTTGAGACTCCCTAAATACATTTTACTCTGGTGTCACGCTATTTCTGTGTTGGTGGATTGCTTTGACTTAATTGTCAGCTATGCTTTGTTTGTAAAATGAGCTCATAACAAAAACAGTTGATTTTATGCCTGAAGCATGAAAGAATATATTTTAAATCGTAAAACAAATTCAGAGATTCTGAAAGTCACCCATATTGAGAGGATTTGGCAGCAAGGTCTATGGGTCACACTGGAGATGTGCCCTCCCTGTTGTCTCAGCTTGCTCCGAAAGCCGGGGGTTTATATTATCTCATATTTGCTGTGTCAGCATGGTAGAGAGGAATTTGCATTGAAATGCCTGAGAGCCACAGGTTCTGTGCTCCCACTGAAAGCTTTAAGACAAAATTTCAATACGCAAGTCATAATGTGAGTATTGTGTCATGTACAATGAGAAACTAGGTGGTCATAAGTGTTAACATTTTCAAAACCAAGAGGGAGTCAGGGTTTGTTGTTCTAGTAGTATTTTGTCACAGTAGTTAAATTCATTGTCATTAAAATGAGATATCTTAGAATGTGCTGATTTTCAAAAAGTGCTGATGCTGGGGTTTTCAAAACTAATCTTTTTCTTTTCAAAAGAAATTCAGTCCTTGTGTTTTCTAGACGCAAAGTAGAATCATGTTGTATTGCAAGAAATTAGGGGCTAAGAAATCACACTATTGATAAGTATTGATAAAAGTATTTCTTCTTGAGATAAATAAAAACTGTTCAGACCTTCCTGCCTGCACTGTTTCAAAGCATGAAAATAAGATTGCTTGATACTGCTACTGATYAAAAAATTACAGTTGAATAAAAGAAAATTATGGAGTTTAAGTGGTGTTCACAGGGTGGCATGAAACATTCCCCTATGTACTATTTTCCACTTCCATTACAGCACTTGCAAATATCTTTTGCATAATCTCATATTAATATGTCACAGAAGAATGTGAAAGTGACAGAAATGATCATGTGGATCGTATACAGCATCACAACCAACATGATAATACTTAAGTAATAATGTGACTGTTGTTTTTTTTTTTTGACGTTCACACTAGGCAGATGTGGCCACAATGGATTGTAGACAGCATGAAGTTTACTGTTCTACCGGGATTCTGAATGGCCGTTCTTGTTAATACTGTGCTGATGAGTATTGGGCAAGCTGATAATGTGGGTATGCCGAAAAAAGACATTTTCTATTTTCAGCACTCCAGGTTGGAAGCCTGATGTACATCTTTGATGACATCTTCATGTTAGTTCAGTTAATTTTTTGCTTCCATTTATATGAGGGGTGTGAGGAACTGTTTATTGTTAGACTGCAACAATCACTGTGGAAAGAGCTAGTTTCCTAGAAGTTACGTTGGCTGAGTCAAAGGCAAAACAGACATTTGTGTCTTGCTAACAAATGGCAATTACTGTTTCCACCATAAACCAATTTCATCTTGAGAAATATATTCATTTACACCTTGGGGATAATGGAGGGTTTGCATAATGTGATTGACAAAAGCGAGGTGTTTTCTGTTCTTGCTTACTAACAAATCACGTATTCAGTCTAGTCATACAGGCAAAAAAGCTGAATGTCTGATTTTGTTAGTAAGCCATGTTTGATTGCAAGAAAAGAGCCCAGCCTTAGTCACTGATAACTGTCAATCTTGACTGACTTGTATCACTCTAACAAGGGAATTCATATATATATATATATATATATATATATATATACACTCACACATACACACATACATAAAAACTGAGGTTTCATCCTTTTATATTCAGATATTTTCTTTTACCCAAACTAATGCTGTTTTGAACTCTTGCCTTCCCACATGCCACTCTAATGTGGAACAGTTCTGCCTTGGCCTTTCTTTATCCTGATGTCTCTGAATTTCCTGTCCCTATGGTTTTGTCAGTTCTTAACACTGCTTTGAATTTTGCTATTCCTGTGCATCCCAATATTGGAGTTTGGCCCTGAGCTTGCAGCATATGTTTTCCACAGAGTCCAAATTCAGTGCAATATAATTTAAGTTAATCTCCAGTAAAGAACAGCAAAGAGAAGAACTCGGGGGAAAAAAACAGATGGAGAAAGTAGAGCAAACAATTTGCATATATATATATGTGTGTGTGTGTGTGTGTGTCTCTCTCGGTTAAGATTATCATTTCCTACTTCACCTGAAAAGCCCCTAATAGAAATCCAATTGAATGTTTGCCCCAAATCAGCGAATCAGAAAAGGTGCCCTAACTGCCCAGTGCCCCCAGCTAGAAGGGTGCCCACCACTGGGAGCAGGGGGGGGCTCCAGCGCCGCTTTGGCCGTGTTTCTGTGGCGCACAGAAGGGACAGGAAAGAAACTGCTGTCTGTGGGATATCTGTTCCCCATAGCCTTTATAGGTCCTGAGTTATTCCACATTTGTGACTGATAGAGAAGCACTGTGCTACTGCCACTTTTCCGTCTATTTACAGTCCTTCAGGGTTCCTTCTGTGCATGCAGTTACAGCAAGTGCTTGAGCAATGAACTTCTCGATGCCTTCTCAGTACACGTGCGCTTGAGATGCATAATTTGGGCATGCATTTTAAGTAGGGCAGKGCAGGTATTTGTTGGAAACTTGCTCTTTGAAACTCAACTTGGGTTTTGCAAAACGGGGATCCTACATTTGCAGTTCCTCTAAATTTTTGATAAATGTGGAGATCCATTCTCACATCTGTTCCCAAATACACTAACTAATAAAATGTAGAGGTCATGTATCACAGCATTATAGCACATCCATAAAAGAAAAGCATTGCTAAAGATTAAATGCAGCTATCCAAGCAATAATTAAATAAATAATCTTTTTTTGTTTTACCAGCTAAAAAGACATCGAAGTTTTCTCACACCCACAAGCTCAAGGCTGTTGTAGTTAGAGTGCTGAAAAGCAAATTCCAGTGCTGAAAGTCACATATTTCTAAGACTGGCTTTGGGTGTACTACCCAAGGCCTGGAAGCAGTGACTAAAACACTTATTTTTTCTTGTACTCTAGTACTTTCTTTCACAGATTATGATGGAACCAGACAGTGATCCTGAAAAGCAAAGGCAAACCTATTTCCTTACTACTTCTGTGTATTTAATAGAAGAAAAGCAAGAAAACTGTAAAATGATATTTAAATTTTTGTGTAAACCTTGTCCCTTACGTGTTGCAGGATCTTGTTCTTTATAGAATGCAGAAACTTCTTAATCTTGTTTCTTCATAAATAATTCATAGAGCAGGGACTGTCCAGCTGTAGCTGCTGTTCTTTCTTTTTGGCACTGTGTTTTCTACAGTAGTCTGAATTGTCTTGTCACTGTTTCTCATGCATAAGTATAGCTAGGTAGTGTGAGGCCTCTTACTGACACAAGCCCCTAAGATGCAGAAGAGCTGCTTGCTCTCCAGGAAGTTAATTGATTAAGGGACAACTAATCAAATCTTTTATGGATACAGTGAAATTGAAAGATTTTGAATGCATGAGCTTCTGGTTCACATTTGTGTTACTTTAAATGAGACTTATTTTGTTAGTTCTTAAGGTTGCAAACCTGAATACTGAGTGTAAAATTCCCTCCTTAGTGGAGCATGACTTCCTAATGATGGAAGAGATTGCTCATAAGGAAATTTCTGGTTTGGATTTTGTTTTGTTTTCATTTGAGCAGCTAAAGAAATAAAAACTCAGGTATTGCTAGGCTTTCACCTCTGCAAACTTCTGCACAGTTGAGAGGTTTCTAGAATAGCAAAGTCTCCCTGTGCTGTTTGTGGCAACACAATAAAATCCCTGTCACTTAGGTCAAGACAGCTGTAAGGCATTCTGTGCTACTTGTATATGTGTGTCTATAATTTCTAAAATTCCCTTAGTTTATGGAGAGCACTGAAGAAACGGTGATAAAGTTGTAAGCTACTTTGCTAAATAAGAAAGCTGGAATGGTTGTCAGTGATATTTTTATATATTTGATGGTGGTAATCCAACTGGTTACCAGCATAACTTGTTATATGTTTGAGGTAGAGCATCTCCTGAGCCTGCTTGCAGGAGAAAACATCAGGCAAGGCAGGCCCCTAGCCAGAGCCCACATGGCTGGGAGGGCCGTCACAGCGAGGAACATGGCAGCAATTTGTGATTTATAGAACTGCTGCGGAACCAATTTAAGATCACTTGCTGCTTTCTCATTGCCACCTTAAGTGGCACGTTACAGTAARTAGTGTCTGTGAAGAGGCAGGAAAAATATGCTGTGGTTTGTATGACCTCCTTCTCCTTTTGCATCCCTTTGATGTTGGTAAGTAAATAATTTGGTCTACGAAATCTATACTCTACAATGTTGCTTTGTTTCTTCTCCCGCTCTACCTTCCCTTCCCACTCTCAGGCTTCCTCCCACCTCTCCCCAGCTGCTGCTGGTTTGGCTTTGGCAGCAAAATGAGCATTGTGAGGAACTGCTGTAGTACAGGGGTTAAAATGTCTGCTGGGAACCTTATGCAGTCAAACAAATGAGAACACAATTTAAAGAAAATTTCTACAGAATATGTATTTTTTTTCTTTTGCAGTAGGGCATTCTGAGAAGCGGTGGACTTCTCTTAACAAGACATAGAATGAAAAACACTAATTTAAAGGTCATGGCATATTGCAGTCACTGTCTTTTCTGATGATTAGAGACTTGCCTTAATTTCCAGTGGTTTCTTTCGTTATTTGAAAGTACTTTTTGCAGTCTCCACAAAATATTGCGAAGAATGTAAATCTGGACCCTGGAAAAAAAATTCTGGGAATTTATATACTTCTACACATTAGGCTAGGTCAGCCGTGTAAATGGCATCCACTCTGAACTCGGTGGCTTGTGAAACCCTGACCCCAGTGCTCGTGAGTCCACTCGGCAGTCGTTCTTCAACCGCGCGGTCACCTGTCCGCTGCCCCCACCTCCCCCCGGCAGCTCCTGTCCCCCGGCTCGGACAGGAGCAGCCGGACTGACGGAGCAGCAACAGTCACCACACCACCWTGCCTCAGGTTCGTGATGCCATCTTTCATTTTTGTTATCTCCCAGAGCCCATTAATGGGCAGGGCGAAGAGGTCTGAGTTTCGCTGGAACAGGGAGCAGCAGCGCAGATGCCGTTCGCGGGTTGATCTCACTCTTCCGTTGTAACGGTGCAGAAAGAGCTAAAGCTCTTGACCTAGTTTTGCTGCTGAAGAGGTTAGAGATGAAGTGCTTAATTCTGGAATTTACTCAGGCACACAGCAGTGAAAGTGCAAGCACATTTATGTTTGCAGCGTGCRTGACTTGGTTAGTGATGAAGATCCTCATGACTATATGACAAACTGAAGTTTTGTCAGACCGCCTCAGYGGGCTAGGGGGGCCTCCAGCAAAAACCCTTGGGTTTTCCCTGGGCTTCCCCCCTATCCCATGTGGGCAGGGAGAGCACAGGCTTGACTGGAAAGATTTGAGCACTTTTGGGGATGCTCATCAATTTGTATGTATAACGTGAAGCTTCTGTCAAGCACGGGGGCAGAACTGCTTCTTGACTCAGTTGTTATTGTGTCTTTTAATAAGCTAAAGTCATGACTTCAGGGAAAGCAAAATGAGAGGGATTTCTGCTCATGAGGGTGGTTATCAGCAGAACTTGCAAAGCTGCACGCTCAGCTCAGTGGCATTTTCTGCGCTTTGGCTGTCTCCAGGTGCGGTTGTAGCTCTTCAGAAAATACTGGRTTTTGACTGTAACAGTATCTGTAAACAGAGAGGTAGAGAGAAACGGTAGTGTGCAAAGTGGCTCGTGGCACGATGGGGAAGAACACAGGAGCTGCTGGTGCGTGCGGGCCCGCTACGTATGTGAGCACACTTAGGTATAAAGCGTTTTTAGCGCTGGAGTGAATCCAAGTCAGTTATTAATTGCTGAGTGAACATGAATCAGAAGGATGAAAAAGGCAGCTGTTTTCTGCCAGGATGCTGTAGCAATTCTTTTGAAGACAAACTTTGATAGAAAGCTATGTAACTGTTTTGTAGCTGGCAGGATAAATGTTTAGTAAAAGGTGCAGTACACAAAAACTTTTTATTAAAGTACTTGAGAAACGTTTTTGCTATCACAGAGGGTAGTATTCCGAGTTCTTGCATGAAGCTGCCATCTGCCCATTGCCAGGGGAGGACAAACCCAGGGAGCACATGGCGAAGAGGCCACGGCTTGGTGTGTGAGCTGGGCCTGGAGAGAGGTGGGGTGGGGGGACCTGCCCAGCCTGGGCGCAGGTGAAGGCAGGTGTTTTGGGGTGGCAGCAGGGTACTTGGAGGAACCTGTGTTATTTTCAAGTTCTCTAACTCTGCCGCAGTTCAAAATCAACCCTTCAAGTTTCGATTTTAAAAGTATGTGTCGCTACTAGCACGAGAGAAGTCAAGGTGAAAGAAACGTGCTCTGCGTTTGCAGCAGCGGATGCTGGTTGTGGTTCTCAGTTCTTGGGGAGTTATTTCCATTATCTCCCACAGACACTAATTTTATCTTGATGTTAAACAGTCGTAATTCCAGCCTTATGTGAGCCTTYGTACAACCTGAGTGCCAACCAGCGGGCAGGCGCCCTGAATCCAAAGACTGCAGTCTTAAACTTGATTCAAATGCCCATGGGAACTCTGTTTACAAAGTATGTTTGATGTGCTTTTAGTAAGTCCTGGTGCTGCAGAGAGATTTTATTAAACCTGAACATGTTTAGATTTTCTGGCTGATGAATACCTTGTGCTCAAATATTTTGCTTTGCTCCAGTCCAGTGAGAAGGGATGAAACTTGGATGTCTGAGGCAAGGCCATCATCTTCTCGCCAAATGGGGTGATAGAAAGCAGTTGTCAAAAGTAACACTAAGTGAAAACTTAGTGTTAGCAAGAAATTCTGCATCGAATTGTCTGGTTAAATACACATATTTCCAGCCAGAAGAGCTGTGCCTATAAAAAAAACAAGAAGACATGAGGTATTTAAACTATAGTTTTTATGAGGACAAGTAGCCATATTTTAAAATTGAAAGGTTTGAGATGTGGCCAGTATATTTCTACTGAAAATCAAAATTTTATGTAGAAATTGTAGATAAGAAAAAAACTAATGGTAGTCTTGTTCACATTTTCCATTGAAATAGTGGAATTATACTTAAAACTTTTTCACTACGCTGTGGTTAAATCTCTCTTTGAATTATCAGATCCTGAGTTTTTTTCTGCCTTCCCTCCATACCTTCGAACTCCTTCCATAGGGTGTATTTCCCAGCAAATTTTAGTGTAGCATGTTCTGGTAATCTTCATAATTGCTGAGAAACTAAAATTTAGGACCATAGTCAGGCTTCTCTATAAGGAGTTATACTTGACTAGGACTCAGCATGACTTTTTGGATATTACTTCAGTCCTTGTGACATACAAGCTTTCATCATGACCTTTTCCTTTGAGGTGCACAGGCAGGACAGAGGCAGCAAGAGGAGTAACAGATGCAAGGTGATGCTTCACCTGCCTCTCATCAGCACGAGTATTTGAATGACATTTCCTGACTTTTCACTAGTGGAATCTGGACAGGACAAACTTTTATACTTTCTTAGCACAAAAGAGTTGTTCTGGCTTTAATTCATTTCAATGCTGGTTCAAAGACAAATTTTGAAAAGGGAGTTTCCCTGGGAACAAGACCTTGAATAACTTCCACAGAAGAGGATGGCAGGCTGAGGTCTTTGGTGCAGTTTTGCCTGTACACTTGCTGCAGAAATATAATGGTCTATGACCTGTACAGTTGTCAGGGTCTTACCAGGACAGTGGTGTCTTTTTGGCTTTTTTGAGGAGAGTCCTGTATCACAAAGGATGCTTGGCGTTGTTTGGAGGTAACACAGGCCAGAATGTAACCCAGCAAGGTTAAGAGAAATCAAACACTAGGATTTCTGAGTTTTAAAGAGTTCATCTCCATGACATTTTGTTGTACTTGGGTAACTTGTTTGTTTGCTTTCCCTTTTCTTCCCCATTGAGGATAAGTTGCAAACCAAGCTCCAGATTGTAATTATTATTTTTTTTTCTAAGCCCAACTAAAGTAAATGCTTACAGTTAGAAACATACAGTTTAAATAAAGGCCAAGCACAGTTCTTTTTTTTACTACACACCAGTCTCTTGCACAGACAGCAAGGGTGTCTTGTGCCCCACTAGACATAATCCAGTCTTATACTACTAATCCTCCTTGCATCCCTCTCTGGGTTCAGAAAGTTGGCAGCACATGTACAGTATTGCTCTTGATATTTTTTTCCTCATGCAGAATGTTCCCATTGAAAAGGTGATTTGCTCAGAAGGCCAGTTTGCCTTTTATCATTAGCATTTGCCTATGCATTCTAAAATCAATAGAGTCAGAATAAGGAATTTTAACAACAGATATTTTTCAAAATGTGTGAACAAGGAGATCTGGAAAAAACAAACAAATTTAATGTGTTTTATGGTGATATGATTTTGGATCTGTTTCCTAGTCACCTCTATTCCAAGCATGAATCTGCAACAGAATTAAATAGCAAGCAACAAAGCTGGTAATAACGATAAAGCTTCAAAATAAATGCTGTTGCCTGTGAAAAAGCACTTGAGTGAGTTGCATGAAATGGCAGTGTAATTATACAGTAGTGAGTCAAAGTTTAATAGCTTGGAGCTTATCTTTGCAGTGTGCCACTTCCCCCCACCCTCTGGCATGTCACGTTTCTTTATCAACACTTCATTTCTAGTCGTTCACCTTTAAATAGCTTTATCAAATCTTAAGTTTGTTCCTCCTCGTGACTGTGGAAGAAAATTCAGGTAGTAATTAAAATGGACAGGTCAAAAGAGTTTAACCAAAATATCCCCCAGAGCAAAATGCTGGGTAGTTAAAGGACGTATTGTAAATTCCCAGCTATTCAGGATTCTTTATTTTATTAACACTTCTAGGACCAGTTTTAATTTTTGCACTAATAAAGGGTAACAATATACAAGACTTCTAAGTAAAGAGCGTCTATGCTCTAACTGACCTAAAATTGAGGGCTGCCTATTACATGCACATAGATACAGCAGTAGTTCCACTATTGTAGTAGTTTCCATTATTTGGAAGATTTAGCAGAATGATTTGTCTTAAGCTTTTAAAATATAAATTCCAAGTTACTAGCACACTGCAGATTGCTTCCTTTAGTAGTCAAGGTCCCTTATCGGATACCTGCTTCCTTCTCCTCCATGGCTGCTTCCTGTTTTCCATCTGGGCCCCCGCACCCCCCCCCCGGTGTATCCCCTGTGCCTCTTCCGGCGGTCACGCGTCGTGCTCCAGCTGCCCCTTCGATGCCTCTCCACGGCAGTCACCCAGGTGGCTCATGTGTGCACATCGTCGTGAAAACAGCCCCTGTGCCGCCGGCAGTGGCAACAGTGCTATGCGTGTGTCGTAGCAAGTTGGTAGGGAGGCAGCAGCAGTAGCATCTCCCGGTGTACTACCGCGACGTAGCTTGTACGCCACTAGGGATATACATGGCCCACGTTTGAAGTCTCTCTTCCGTGCTTGCTTTGTCCCTGATGCTTTGCACATTGGATAAGCGGAGCAAGAAAACCAACAGAAAAGTAAGATGAGTCAGGTCGGTGATATTATTCAGTTAAATCATGTCTGTGCTTTCATGTATGATTCAGTTACCTTCTCCCTGATGGCTCTATTGTATGGAAATAAAACATGGAATGATAACTGGGAGAAAAATATTTGAGGAAGAAGCCTACCTATTACATTTTGAATTGTATCTTTATGGTTTCAGCAAGGTTTGGCCATAAAACAGAAAACCAGGGAGACTCTGTTTGTACAGGATGGTCAAATACATCTTGGTTCATGAATGTCTCCAACCCTCTTTTCTGATTTGCAAGAGAAATACGATACTTTATTCTAATTACCTATTCTCCAATAACAGCATAACTGAGATAGCATATTACAAAATACTTTTTTAAAAGGGGGAAGTGTGTGTGTGAGACAGGATTACATGGTCAGTATTTTCTTTTTTTTTTTTTTTTTTAATTTAAGAATACATTTTCTCCTCCTTGGTTCTTTGCTTTCTCTAGGGGATGGATGTGGGCATGTGGTGATGTACCAAGACAGCGGGACCCTGGCATCCAGGAACTACCCTGGGACGTACCCAAACTACACTGTTTGTGAAAAGAAAATTCAAGTGCCTCAGGGAAAACGCCTGATCTTAAAAATCGGAGACCTGGATATTGAATCACAGAAATGCGAATCCAGCTACCTTACCATCCTAAGCTCTTCAACGTTGCACGGTATGTAAAAGATAAGGCAATGGTAAATACATGAACTGTTAAAAGTTTGCATAAAACCTAGTTCGTGACTAGACAGAGATGAGATGAGATGACAAACTGGAATCGACTATTCTGCATCTCTCTATTTCCGAGGCAGTTCAAGCCTCGCTGAGGTGTAGCTGCCAAGAGTTTCTGGGAGGGACTGAGTATGTGGGGAAGCAAGTGGGATGTAGTTAAAGCACAGACTGGAATGGAAAGGAAAGAGGTGTTGATAACCTTGACTATTGCTAACTATTATTCACTGATAACCTTTGCCTACTTACTTGCAGAAATTAAATATGTGCAGCCAGTCTGCACTTCTGTGAGAGATTTGTGCAGGAAGATAAGTGAATAAATATGTTAAAACTGTGCACATAATAATAATAATAGAGTCCTCCCCAGGGAGAACCCAAGGCCTTCCTCAAATCAGTTTTCCTAATCAGTTGTTGCTGAAATTTTTGATCTGCTCTTTCTAGAAGAGTTAAACTGTTTTTCAAGTCCATGTGCCTATTTGCAGAAGTCACTTTTATGTTCAAGCAGAGTTCCATACTACGTGAATAAACTCATAAATCAAAATTTCATAAAATTTTGCCTGCTGGGAGTGGGCTGCATCCCCTCAGTTAGCCAAAGCTGAATATGCTATACTGGACGTTACAGGCAGAATGGATTCAATAGAAAAAGAAAATAGAGAGATAAACTACACAGAGCTTTTGCCAGTTTTCAAGGTGACCCCAGCTCTTTGCTTGTCCCAGTGAAGTGTGCGATTCTCCTAAGACTCCTAAGGTATTTTAGTAGTAAGGAAGGCTGATTGCCTTTCATTCATGAGTATGATAGGCCTATAACTCATCTGGTAAGATAAAATCAAGTAAGATATTAAAGCCTTTCTCACAAATGAAGTTAAAGGTAATGATTGTTCTTCACTAGGGAGGTATTACATTTTGAAATGATCTTCACCAGGAGTAAACAGTGATGTGTTCACGTCTAAGCCTTGCACATAGCTTGATCTGAGGCAAAGGAGCATTTCTCAGTGTGTGCTTAGTTTTTTTATTTATTTATGCTGTTTACCTCATTTCAGAACAGTTAAGTAATTAATTCTGTTCATCAAGTATACTGACTGTACTTGGCAGTAAGTGATAGGTGTTTAGTATTTCATTATCATATCTTTGAATAGTTTTTATTGATATTATCTTTGCATTTCTAATCAAAGGCCTTTTTAGGAAAGAAGGATAAATTAATATATTGTTTTTCTGAAATGAAAAGTGAAGCTTGAATACTGCTTGAATTTTTGTCTCCTTACACATCAGCCTGAAGACATCTTCACATAGTTCAGTTGTGCAATTATTCAGCCTGTAAACATAGAATAGCTGTGTATTATGCAATCAAATGCATGTAACTAATTTTTTAAAGTATTCCCACACCCATTTTCAGGCCTGATTGGTAATGTTTGATGCATGTGGACTATAATTTGCATATTCAGTAACGAACTGCACAATTAGCAGATTTTGCTCGTATCTGATTAAGCTCAGGCAGACATACTATCTCTAAGGGTTTTTGTGGTCTGCTGCTTGCTGTAGACTTTCCCATTAGCCTACCTACAGAGYCTCTGCTGTAAATGCGTGTAGACCTATCGTGAGGATAGTGCTAAATGCATAAATTCACAATGACTCTTGTGTTTTAAAAGATGCAGGGGTTCATAGATGAGATGAGGACCTCTCCAAGTGAGCTGATTCAAAGTCTTCCTATAGCTCTGGGTTTTAATATGCATTTAGCTAAGCCAAAGCAGCTTTGTGAGTGGACATTGCTATCAGCCCTGCTAAGTGTGATTTTTGCCAGCTCCATCTCCTCTTTGCAACCCTCCGCTCATCATGTACATGTACAGGCAGGTCAACATCTTCCCCTTCAGCTGAGAAGATGTTGACCTGTGCTGTTGAAATTCTTTCATAGGATGATGGACAGTTGAACAGATTTTTTGAGGCATTGAAAACATTTGAGCAATGAAAAACTGGTGTTTGAATGTTTTGGGATTTCTGTATTTGACCTGAGTTTAAAAGGGAAAATCTAAAAGGTTATGTATGAAACCTGGCAGTGCGAATATTATTCATATTTCAAATTAGCTAAATGGTCTCTGCTCTTTATTTAAGAGGTATGCCATTATAAGAAAAGAAGATCCCAAAAGAAGTGTTTTAAATACTGTTCTGACCACTCGAATTCTTCAGAAAACAAGAGAGTGAATGTCAGTAGGCATACACACTTCGATTGAGGAATGTATCTGCAGCTCAGAAAATTGGTCAGAGGCAAAATGCTACGCAAAATATATACCACGTAAATGCAACACTAGCATAAACAGGTCTTCAGATGGCAAAGTTTTTTTTTTTCCCTTTCAGATTTTCCCCACATGTTGTCTTTATTATGTGACTGTGATTCATTTGTCATTATAACATTTTGCTAGGATTCATGCAATAAAGCAGGGAGCAACTCAATTCATGTTTGGGGCACTGATGTTCCACACCCTAAAGGGAAGTGGTTATATACAAATGAGTGGATTCATGGACTTATGTTAGCCAGAGGATTTCTCCCCTTTAGCCAGTCTGTCACTACAAATTATACAACAGAACACTTAAATACAAGTTTTATTTAAGTTTTAGGCATTCCTCAAATTTTGTAGACCAGCACAAAAGTGCTGTGAATCTAATCTCATTCCTTCTTAAAAAAGCGTGTACCAACCATTGCTTATGCTGGCTAAAGCCTCACTTTCAGCTGTGATACAAAACTGACGGTACAATTCTTTTCACCTTCAACACTTCTGGGTTTGATGAACCAGTGAAGGCAGCCATCGTATTTAGATTTTTACGCTATCACCATCAAAAGATTGTCCTATAGCAGCTGAAAGCCGTATCTCAGGGTCATTACTCTGCACGCTATTTTCTTCAGTGTTCACCGAAAGAAAGACTCCGTAGCAGACCTTGTCTTTCAGACTGAGCATGGTATCCAGATTTAGATGTGAAATTATTAATCATCAGTCAGGAAAGCTAGTCTAACATCAGTTTTGGTGAAACTGAGTCACCTTTGTCTGACGAACCTTAAATGTTAACACAGCTTATGCACGTGTTGTCTCTAGGAGAAATAAATATGCGATAATGTCTCCTTTCAAAGGCATAGCTTTGCATTGTACAAAAATATTTCCTTTGTCCCACAGAGGGAATCGCACAGTATGGACAAGGTGCAGCCTTTATTGAAATGCTTTTCTCCTAGAGTGAACTGCATTATCTGAGCATATAAAAATACTGAGCTCTGAATAATGCTTCTGATTTTTTACTTAGTTAAAGGGATATGTGAAAGCAAGATTAACCATGTAGTTCTCAAGAAGACAACAGCCATTGCTGCACTGACTGTAAGTGTGTAACATGAATGTTTTAAAAGTTTAATAGGAATTGCTTTTAGAGACCTTCTTTTCATGTTTTTGTCAGATTTCTGTATCCCTTTTGCCCCTTTTTTGTCACTTTTCCCCTCTTTCCCCATCTAATGGCTTAGTATTTTTTCCCTTAATTTTGTGAGGTGATCATCAGTCTTGACTGGAAAGACAGATTAAAGAGCAGCTAAGTGCCTGCTTAGTTCTCCATTCACTTGCAGTCAGTAGAGGTTGATGTGCTCCTCTGGGGCGGATGTCAGATCTGCTGAGTGACTAGTAATAATTTGGAGAGTTAACTTGTTCTTGCATATTTTACAGCCAGTAACTAGTGTGAAATTGCTAGAGAAATTACTGAAAACGCTTTCTCCTCCCCACACCCAGTCACTGAAGGTTGTTAGAAAAACCGAGCATTTACTGACATGCAGGAGAGTCTGATTGCTGGTGTGTGTGTGTGTGGAGAAGCGAGCGCCTTCCAACGCCTTGTTTTGGCTTGAGGGGATCCATCAAACCAGTTTTTCCTTATTATATATTGTAATAAATGTCTTGCTTGAATAAAGGGTGTGGCCAGGTTTCTTTTTCTCCCCTCAAAGGAAACTTGTGATTACACTATTGTTTCTGGTATTTCAGGAAATCCAGGGAAATGTCCAGACAAGTTCTCACTGAAGATCAAGTCGAGCAGTTTCTTAACAGCCAAAACTCTTTTTAACAGTTGGCTTTTGAATGAGTGTTTACAGTATTCCAAGGCCTCAGCTTTGGAAAGATTTATGAAGTGAAGAATGTCTGCTTTTGTTTTATCAAATCCCATGCTTTTCTCTTAGATGCATAAACTATACTGTATATTTTTCTGTGTTTTTTTGTTAAGTGGGTACAGCTCTTTACTAAAGATTCCTAACCCTTACTGTGTTTCTGTCTTTCTGTTTAGCTAAAACCACAGATCTGGTAAAAGGCTGGGGCATCTCACTTGGGGTCAAGCAAGCCCCAAGCCTGTGAGAACAGGTAGCCAAGACCCTCTAATTTTCAACTGTAATTAATTCACCTTCCTGACCCTCACTAGATGCCTTTTCTTTCCTTTCCTGAAGTCTTTGGCCACCTTTTGGAAATGCTAATTGAAAGTTATATTTGTTTTTTCCTAAAACTGAGGAATGGTTATCGCTTGTTCTGGAGTTGTGACCGTGTTGCGCAGAGTTGAGTGCCGAATAGCCAGGCTGTCTCACCCCGACTGCCAGACCCTACTATGCCATCARCTCACATGTGCTGCGTATTAAACACCACCTTCCCCCATGTCCTGTGAGGGCGGCCTTTTTGTGGCCTGGGGTGCCCTTGCTCGGGGGTGTGGGTGCACGGCAGGGATGGAGGGAAGAGGCCTCCCCGCTCCTCTTTCGTAGTGACTGCCTGTGAAAGCGAAGTTTTGGTGCGAAGGTGGGATGGGGACAAATTTCAAGAACACAGTGTTTTCATATGACACATTCCCGCTGGTTTTGCGGGGTGTTTTTGAAAGATTCACATGCTGGCTAACTGAGCTTTTAGCTCTGAAGTGAGGCCAGCATAATCCATGTTCACCATGTTCCCTGTCCTTCCCCAGCTACTGAGGTACTTCCAAGTTACTTTTGGTTTGAGAAAAGGCTACTGAATATAAAGATCATAATTTAAAATGCTCTCCCCCTACAGCTCCTTAGGGGAGTTGTGTTAATGATAATCCCAAAGGGGAAGATCCATGGGTTGATGCTACACACTGCTCACCAGCCATGGGTTACACTGCAAGACAAGCGTTAAAGACAGAAAAAAGGGAGAAGATTCCCAGTTGAACGGAGGATTTTATGAGCTGATATCTAAGCTGAGTTTCTTAAAGACTTTTGCAAATGCCAAATGAAGTCAAGGAATCTGAAAGCAGAACAAATCAGGCATGCAATAGGTACAGATGAAAAAATTGCTTTTAAAAGAAAGAAAAAGGGCTTACAGAAGAGGTAGATAAAATTAAGAGCTGGGGAAGAAAACAGCATGTAACTGTTGCTCATTGGTGTGAGAGAAGAGTCCTCCAGGCACAGCATTTCTTAAGGGAAGTAGAAAGAATAAAGGAACATAATTCAACAAAGCAGTCTCAGGAAATATGCCAGAGACTGGTTGACTGTAGAAGTAAACTAGACTTCATAAAACAGACAGTGCTGTAAAGATCATCGGATTTGCAAAACAACACTATTATGAAAAAGACAAAAGCAGTAGACTATTGCTAACATTTCAAAAATAAACAACACATAAAATAATCTCTTCAGTCTCCAGATGAGCCAGCCAAAGGATATTCATGAGACAATTTACAGCGATTTTTGCAGGATGTTAATACTGCTTGGAGACAATGATTCCGAAATAAGAGTATTTCATTTAAGCCACCTAAACCATGTCAACAGGTCAGGAGTTCTAGAAGAAAGGCATTAAATGATAATTTAATTATAGCAAATATTAAATAATGTACATTTGAAATCCCTAAGCCCCTAATAGTTTTCATGTAGAATTAAAATATATATATATATATATATATATATATATAAAAGAATCTGGAGTGAACATATGCAACCACAGTTGGGTCAGGTCTTTAATGAGACACTGAAAGAAGAAAAGGCATCTGGATGTAGTAATACTGAAATATGGAAAACACCTACTCAGTTGCAGGACAGATAACATGTCTCTATTAAAGCAAAATATTTTCTTTGTTCTTAGTAAACAAACCAAACAATCCTGCCTACTTACCCTAGCAAAGATCCAAGAGCCACTTCAACAGGAAGCAGAGAGAGAGATCATCATTCATGACTTGTTTCTCAAGACAAATATGCAAAGCAACTCACCTCGCAACAAATATCAGAAGATGAAAAACTGATAGCGTGATCTGGCATTTTCCAAAAGGCATCATAAAAAACTTTTGGCTCGGTACCAAGTTTAGAATTAGATATTTATCTAGAGTCAAATCCAAATCCTGCAATAAAAGTTTATCAAGGCCCTATAAACAGGGGTCTCCCTTTTATACTAGGCACAAACCAAGGCTCTCCATCATCCCTTCTCTTCACTGTGGCTATGTAGTATTCATACAGACAGCCTGGGGCAGTCAACTAATCCAAGGTAGAGCAGACACAGAGGACAAGGAGCACTTATAAGCCTTAAAAGTAGATGATAAAATAGTATTTTTGACGCATGCTCTTGTCACCTCAATTTCAAGTGGAAAATACTGAGTTAGTAAATGTGAGGTTTTCAGATGAAGTCCAAGGGCTAGGGAGGCTGATGGGTTTTAGCCTTCTAATGTCTGTAACATCCCACATTATGTGTATTCAAAGGAAGACCTGATAAGTCAATGGAGAGGAAATCTACTGAGCATTACTGTGTATATAGAAAGAGCATCTAACTCAGGCACACCACAAGCTGGAATGTTTGGAGTCTGCGAGACTATCCTTTCTGTGGCTTTATACCACTAAAGTAAATGGAGGACTACTTTATGGAAGTGCATAGGAAAGAGTATATGTGATTAGAAATAATTACAATATTTTTCTAAAGAAAATTAGAAAACGGGTCAAAATAAATCAAAATCCATATCTTACCCTGATTCAGTTCTATTTTCTAAGCATTACAAGTTATTATCCTGAAGAATTTCTTGGAAGTTTGTCAATGTAAAATAAATTAATTGTGGGGAAAATGAGAATCAGGGGTTAAAAAGGCCACTCTGCAGAAGCTTGGCAAAATGGAGAGAGGTGCTGCTGAACGTAAAAAAATATTATTGGGTAAACCAAATTGGAAGAGTGCTTTCATTGGTCATTCTAAACACAATAAATACTGAAGAGAAAGAAGAATAACACCTTTCCCTGAAAACAGACTGCACATGATTTCATGCAGTAAAGAACCTCTAAGCTAAAATGGTATCTAATCAGCTTCTCTAAGAACAGCAATAGAGGTGTGAGATAATGCTTTTTGTTTTTCTAAACACTAAGTATCAGTGCTAATTTCTGTATTTGATAGCACAGAATTAAACTGTACTAAAACCCAGCAAAGTCTGAATGACCTAGCAGTATACTGCTGATATATTGCCCGAATTCAGAGGAATTGTGTTCAAATAATTTGCAAGGATTCATCAGCTTGCAAAAAAAAAAAAAAAAAAAAAAGGAACAAGTGAATGTTCTGTTGTAGCAATAAATGCATCTTATTTTTTTTTCAAATCTAAATTAATAAACCTTTTGGAGAATATTCATTCCGTAGATCCTGCTTCTCTGTTATAAAACATCTTTTAGATAATACCTTTTAGATATCTTGGGCCTCTAGTTCTGAGATTCTTAAAGCCCATTTATCCACTGGAGTCTCCCAAGGCGCATCGGAACTGTTCTTAGTGGAATTTGAAGATAATCATAGCATTTGTAACCATTACAGGATTTGTTACTTAACAGTACAAAACTCATCTTTAGGCACTGCATGCTGATTTCTTAAGCTGACTGTTTCTGGATATTTGGCTTTCATTTGTATTATACAGCACTTTATGTCTATATGACTCTTTATGTCTAGACTTTTTTTGTTTTATCGTTTTTGCTTGCGACATATGTGATTTGTTTGTATAATTAGCTGGAACACATGTAGACTTGCTCCTGGAGGTGTGTGGTTGAGTGAGTCAGCAGTCTAAATTATACCTAAATAGTAGATAGGTCACTGAGAATCGTTACAAGGGAGAGAGCCAAAGCGTGTTTGTGAGAATATTCTCACACCTGTAGATATCTATGCATGTACACATGTAGAATCAGTCTTTGAGGGAAGAAAAGAACTAAAGCTTTCTCAAGTGTTTTGTTTTAAAGAAATGTAATGCCTTCTTGTCTTCTTCTCCTCTCTCTCTGTCTCTCAAAAATAATCTAAGTTAGCACTTTACTTCTCCCACTGCAACCTGACACAAAAGACCACCTCAAATAAATCACTCTTGCAGTTGTCTGGTATGACACAGTGTCAGATGCTGTCTTTTTGATAAGTTCATTTCTAAGCAATTTGTTTAACCCTTTTTATAGACATTGTTTTCTCTAAGTTGTGAGTCATTTGCAACACATGAGTACTCCAGGGAAATGTCATAATTGTTGCTTTGTTTCTGTGCCTGCCTGGTCTTGCCTTTTAATTTATAAGCCAAAACTCAGACTTACTCTTTTGATTTGTCCTATTCTGTTAATAATTGGCTACTGTTGGCTCTGATTGTGTTACTCTCTGTAGGCTGGTCTTACAGTTGTTGCAAGGCTGGTGAAGACCACCCCAAGAGGATAAAAAAGTAGTGAAGAGGCTCTTAGGAGCCTATTAGAAAGGGTACCATTCACTGGATTTATGCTGTGTGGTGGCTGTAATTTCTTGTTTCTCAAAAGTCAGTTCCAAGTTACCCCAAAGTATCCACCACAAATAAAATAAGACTGTCTGGGAAAAATTGAAGTGATCAGTTTTTACCCCAAGGACTTGCTTTAGGATACCAAAGCTGTCACTCACCTCAACAGGGTAGATGTCTTGAGGGCTTTCAAAGGTTCTTATTTGCTTTTTCTCTTAGTAAAAATATATTAGCTATTTTACAAATACYGCTTATTAACAGTTTATATTGCAAACATCTTCACAAATTCAGAGAACAGTTTCCAAACTGCCTTTGATTTGCTGGGTCATCTGTGCTTGAGGGCAGCCAGAGACAAGTGTTTGCACCCAGATGTGGTGACAGAAGGCAAGAGCAAAGACTATGGAAGTCTCAAAAGAAAGTTCCCCTCAGGAACTGACTTCCAGTGAAGCAAATGTAATTATCAAAAGTCCCAGGGACTCCTCCTGTCTCACAAAAGGAATGTCCCAAACAGTATTGCCAGATACTGCAGTTGGAAGCTATAAAACTCTTACCTAAGTCAGGGTAACACAAGGCTCATGTTTCTCTCTCCCTCCACCTCTCTCTCTCCTTCCCTCTTCTTCTCTTACCTTCTTCTTCCCCCCACCTCTTTTTCATTTCAAACTCTAAAGGAAACTTGAATTACATATTTCAATTGTTTGATGCTTCTAGAGGGAAAATAAATGAACATATTTTCTAAGTATTTGGTAAGTGGTACTGTACTGCCTTGTTGTACAACTTGACTCATGGCACCCATGTCCTTTAAAATCAGGTATGCTGTTTGTGATCTTAATCTTTTCTAAATAGCTGTTACGCTAAAGAAGCATGATCTGTAAGCATCTGGAGAGTTTATCTAGTGGACCCTATGTAGATCCCTTGGATTGCCTTTAAATGGTCTATTCTTTTCTCTAATGAGTTACTGCTGTTTTTAAGAATGTTATACTTCAAAGGCCAAAGAGTGTTAATCACTCTCTTAAGGCTTAAGTGATGAGAGATGTTAATGCTAGAATTTTTACCATGGAGAGACAACTGGATTCATGGCATTCTTTGTCAGGGTAACTTTGGAGCTCATGCCCATAAAGGACTGAAGTCAAAATCCTTTCGTCAACATTTGGAATCATCCTGAAGGAGAAGAACAAGCATATTATGAAATTCTTTACTTATCCATCTTATACTATGTTATCTAAGCTTTTGAAATCTTCTTTGTTCTGTCTGTAGGGCCATACTGTGGTAATGTGATGCCTGTCCCCAAAGAAATCATTTTGGATAGTAATGAAGCAACTATTCACTTTGAGAGTGGATCCCACGTGTCAGGACGAGGCTTTCTGTTATCATATGCCAGTAGTGACCATCCAGGTAAAGTGAAATCCAAAAGCACTACTTCTAATGGATTAGCAGCATAGTCCTCCCTATTTCTTGTCTACTCCACATACAGGCTTTAGCCCAGTATTTGGTCCAAAGTATTTCTAGAGATCTTATTAGCATGAACCATAATATTTTTAATAGCGTGTGCACAAGAAGCAGTTGTAACCTTAAGCAGATATAAAGGCTGCTGAAATCTTACCTAGATAATTTGCAGTACAGGCCCAGTGAAACAGAAAAAGAATATGTTCTCCTTGAAGCTTCACTGTGCTCTGGGCTCCAACATTTACTGCACAGTGAAGGGATTGTAGAGATTAAGGTTTAATTCCTACAGTTGATGTTCTGGGGTCTGTGCAACTTTGTTGAAGGTAACAGAAACTCCACGTTGTGTATGAAACATAGGACGAGTAGAAGAGGGAGACAAAAAGGATGAGGGAAACCATATCTGTTGCTTTCTAGCTAATAAAATTGTGTAACTATTATACAGAGAGATCTTTAAATGTATTTTCATGTTTAGGCAAATATTCTTCTGTTTTTTCTATGTTCTGCGATTGGGATTTACATTTGTAAACTTTTCACAGATCTCATCACATGTTTGGAACGAGGAAACCACCACACAAAGACTGAGTACAGGTAAAGGGGGTTTAAAGCTCTCTGCGCTGTGGCTTACTTTTCTGTATCTGTCATCTGGTCTGCTAATTGTTGTAAAGTATCATACAAGACTTAGATTCTTAGTTTTCTGGAGAAGTTTTTGAGCCACAGTGCTGTAATAATCTAAGGCCTGGTTGTGAGAGGCAGTAGTGTGGAATAGAAGTCTATGGCCCAGAAAAAAAGAGGGAATCAAATTACAGAGCACTCAGCAATTCTGATTTGGGCATATATATACATAGTATATGTAAAAAGAGTTTCCACTTTGCAATTCAAAGTAGCCTCAAAATCCATTGCATCTCTTGAGAGCAGAAGGGATGAAACATCCCGCATGATCACACCCTCGCTGATAAATGATTATCTCAGGACAACCTATAATTTCTTAGGGCCTTGAACTTTATGATAGAATTTGAAATGGTAATAAATTGTACTCTTCTGGTGTTGTCTGGATGTGGATGTAGGYGTCTTATCTGGGCTGTGTTGAAAGCTTGTGTAGTAGCATTTCTGGAACAACAGAATTAAAGAAAAATGCAATTGCAAAACTGCTGTTTTGGCTCTCTGTGTGTGCTACTATGTGCAGTCCACTGATGAACTCGAGGGCACATTTACCTTCTAGAATCACTCGTAGATGATCAGTCAGAACTTACTGTTAAAATATTTATTAGTTTGCGAGCATTTCTTGTGTATGAGTGTGTTTCATCATTACAATCCAGATTTTAAGCAAGGATCTGTTCTCTTACTACAGCAGATATTGTCCTGCTGGCTGCAGAGACGTAGCAGGTGACATTTCTGGGAATATAATAGAAGGATACAGAGATGTAAGTACACAAATAACGAGGGGAAATTTATAAAGACAGAAGATTTATAAAGGCAGAATCCACTGCTCAATTACATAGCACAAATTAAAGTTTCAACTTTTGCTGCTTGGCTTTTGTTAGTATTTCTTCCCAGCTGCATTAGATATAATTCTTATCATTAATATATTAGTATGTTATCAGTATATAGGCACTGAGACATTTTTAAATGGACTAATCAACTGTGTGTGAGCAAAGTCCACTGACTGTCAAATATGCCTACAGACTGTTGGTTTCTGGCTTTTTGGCTGCATGGGGTTTTTCCCCCCTTGAGGTAGTGCTCATTAATGTACTAAATATTCCTATGACTTCAGCTTTTACTTATTTGGATCTAGTGCACTTCTCTTGAGTAACCTCTTGTAGGAAAAACAATAAATTTCAGTAACGCGTGGCTTTTTATTAAGATTTTGCCTACAGTATCCCAGGAATCTACTCTGAGATGAAATGAATATTATACACTGCCTAATCACAGCCCGTTGATAACTACCAAGCCCTTGGACTGTTTTTTATTAATTACTCTTTCTTGAAAGTGTAGAAGTTGCCCGAGTGGTTACATTTTTCCCTCGGTTCATATCATAAATTGCTCTGCCCTTGCTGTGCCCCTCACTCCAGCCTCTCCTCCCTTCATTCCTGTGAAATCTTTACATCTCTCACAGTGGAGTAAGTTTAATCACACCATTGAAGTAAAATCCCACCCTATCACAAATAAAGCAGTTGTTGAGTTTCCAGAAAGTCAGTGTTCATGTTTAACTTGTTCATCCAGTTATTCAAGCATACCACTCCAGCCTGGAAAATGGCAGGGCTGAAAAAACAAAGAAATGCCACGTTAGACTGTAATTAGCAGGAGTTATTCCTGCCATTCTGGGTGATTAGAAGAAAAAAAAAAAAAGCAGCACATGGCATGACCTGTGCAGATCTTATCTACGCTCAGGAATTTTTGCAAGAAATTTTCCCTTCACTGCTAACAGGGAGGCAGCTTTCGTGATGGGAGCAGCCTTTAGGACTGCCAGGTAGCCCCTGCTGCCTTCGCATCCCTTAACTGCCCGGCTGCCTTTGGAGCGGGTAGTCATCGCTCGGTTATCCTGGTGCTCGAGTAGTAGAGACGCCCCAGCTGGCCCCATGCGAATGACCGAGCAGACTTGCCCGTTCTGTCACCACCAGCTTGGGAATCTCTGTTGCACTTTTCTGCCGACCTTTCTTTCCTCTGTTTCACCTTAATGATATGTTATTGCCACCCAGTCTCTTTTTTCGCTTTATCAGGATTATCCCACCTGAGATACTGGCAAATTCTTAAAACCCAGGGGCATCCAGTAGACTGCCAAATTTCCTAACATATGCCATGCCTCAGCTCCTCAGCCAGCATGCAGGAGTAGATATGTCTGGCTTCAGGCAAGGCCATGACATATTTTTCATTTTCTCATTGCAAAGACGAGTGATTGCCTTGCCTTTGACTTTGTTTTCCTGAGGAGGGCCACAATATTCATTAGGTTAAGACCTTATGGCACCTTCTCAGAAGCAGATTATTTGCTTTTCCCATTTTATAAACTTGACATTTGGAAAGAGATCTAATTTTTTCAAATTTGCAGAATTTTATGAGCTGTAAAACATGTATAATGGTGGCTAGGAAGTAAAAGTATTGGAAAAAGCTTGCCAGGTTTTTCCTGATGGTTTTGCGCTCCGATGACTTCTGCCTTGCAGACCTCGCTGCTGTGCAAGTCGGCCATCCATGCCGGCGTTATCGCGGACGAGCTGGGCGGCCAGATCAGCGTGACCCAGCAGAAGGGCATCAGCCGCTACGAGGGCGTCGTGGCCAACGGCGTGCCCTCGCAGGAGTGAGTATCCGCAGGGTGCCTCCCGCTGACCCGGAGTCACGCGGAAAGCACAGCGAACCCCCCCAGATCAGTAAACACAGGTGGGATAGCACATGCCGGTGCTTTATGGGGAGGAAAAGACGTTACGATACAAGAGAAAAAGGGTGTGGGTCTTGGGGGCTTTTGGGCTTTGGTTTTATAGCTTTATTAGAATAGTGTTGGAGGTGGATATAGGAAAATGCTTCAAGTTTTAAGCGTTTTTATACCATGTTAAGCTGTGTCGTCGTCGTCTTTTTTTTTTCTTTTCCTTCAAAAACATATTTGCAAATTACTTTGTTAGCAGGTACTTGAAAGTATGATGTTCTGCAACAAATACCTTTAATGGTTGCACTAATAAATCAGGTTCAATTAATGTTAAAGTTTAAAAAAAACTAGGAAGAATGAATAAATAAATAGCGCTGTTGAGCCATAGGGGATTTAATGGATAATTTCTTAAACGTGCTTTTGACATGTTCAGAATTTTTTCCTTTTAAAATATTTATAGCAAGGGTGTTATATTTACCACTTATCTGCTGCCTTTTAACTATACTGTTGCTGAAGTAGAAATAAATCCCCTAATCTCTATCCAGCACAGTAAGCCCTTCCAGCAACTGCCTCTGTCATTCCTGTTGGTTCATATCTTTTAATTTTCAAATGTTAGCTGGGTTTTGCATGAGGCATTTTTCTTGTGGGAAGGGAAATCTCCTCAGCCCAATAGCCTGTGAGAGCTAAGGGAATATGCCATTTTTTAATATTTTTTTCCTGTTCTTCCCATGTTTTCTCCAGGCCCCCTGACAGTTTTACAGTTACAATTTCATTCATGCCAAAACCAAAAAAAAAAAAAAAAAACCCACCAAAAACCCCTAATACAATACCATCTCAGCCATTCAGTAACCATTAGTTTTAACTGTCTCCCTCCTCTCAGTGAAACAGAATAAGCAGACCAGTTACAGAATCACTGAGAAACCTATTGGTACCAAAACTGAAACTGATTTAAAGCTATCCTTATATGCACCTCACTGCTGTCAGGTGCTGAGCACTTAATCAAATGTTTAATTTTTAAGTCCTGTTCCCAGTGAGGCTGGCCATATTCACACCGTGAGCCCATGGCAAACGTAGCATCCATCCAGTCTGTTGATGTGCTTAAACTTAAGCATGGGTCAAAATGCTTGGTATAATGTCAGTGGACTACCCAGAGATGGGTAGCACGTAGAACACTAGCAGAAGGCCTGTAAAGCCTAAATATTTTTTATTTTTCTTAAACATGTTGCTTGACAGCTGATTGTCTATGAAAAATAATGTAATCTTGTCTCAAGCAAAACAGAACTGAGATCTCAGCTCAGTCACTAAGCCCTGCTATAAAACAAATAATATTTCCATCACACATGCCAGCTTTGTGAAACCCTTAAGCAATTAAATATTTTGTGCCTTCACTAAAGATGTTATAGAACCATTTAGATATATTTGTATGTTCATGCTCCTTGACAATCCCAGGAGTAATTCAGATAGTAGCATATAAAATGGCATAATGAAAGACAGCTGGGATTTCCATTTGTATTTTTTTCATAATACAAGAGCTAGTGAGCACCGAATGAAGTGTAAAAGACAGCAAATGTACACTTGCTGAGGGAAAATAGTTTGCATAATCAACCCATGAACTTAGCTGCCAAGTGTCCTTTTAATGCTGCTATTCACAAAATGTCTTATACATTTTATATGAGTGATAAAAGTACCCACAGAGATGAAAACTTGCCTCTGTTACATCAAGTGGCAAAACTCCCATTTGCTCTAACGGAACCGGAGCTAAAATATGTGGTTTGAGGCTGAAGGGAGCTACGAAGGCTCGGATTCAGGCCATGCAACGTTAGGTCCCTCGGAGAGCGCTCTGAGGAGGAGTGCAGGCACCTCGAGTGGGTCTCCCGCGCACCTCAAGGAGGCCGGGGTGCTCTGTGGGGAGGATGCAGATCTAAAGGGGTTAAATTGCCTGGAGGAGACAACCGTTGCTTCCTGCAGAGCCAAAGGTAAACGCAGTCACAGTGTGTGTCAGGTRCCTACCAGCTAGATGGCACGATTTCTAGCAGAAAAGGAGGGCAAGCACAGCGCGGCTCCTGCTACCCCCAGCAGGTGGGACAGTCACGGGAGCAGATGAACTGCTGGTGGGATCCCATTATTCCAGGAGGGGGAAATGGGAGGAGGAAGGGAAATCATTTTATTCCGAAACATGAAAAAGCATTTCCAGAAACCCTGCGTCCATTTACTAAGAAAATGAAGGGATGCATTTCATGCTTTAAGAAGGCTTTTAAAATATGTATTTCTAAAGCTGCGTAACTTCCCTGTCCTCAGGATACATACACGCTGCAATAAATTCCTTTTACCAGGAACCACCAATGCTGTGAAGGAAAAGTTGGCACTTGGACAGCAGTGTTTTAAGAGCTCTTAATACTCCTTTAAATGCAAGCTTACTCAAGTTTCTAAAATCTCATTTACGGTAGATTTCAGTATTAAAGATTTATATTATTTAGTGACTTGAGCTGAAATTGACCTCATCAAAAGCTGCTGCCATGTGCATTGAGCTGTTAAATATCTGTATTCTAGTGTAAAAGTTAGGCTATGAATCGCTCACTTACCAGCTCTTAAGGCCTGACCTTGGCCTCCCTGGCTTCATTGTTCAGTATGCTTGCTATGCCCTGTTATCTGTGTGATTTTCAGTTCTCATGATCCATGAGAGGACCTGAACCCACAAATGATATAATGAAGATCAAGTGGCCAGATTTATTGGGCAGTTCTGATATCCAAGTACAAATACACGGGGGTTTAACTTTGTAATCTGAACTGGTCTGTGAAGGTCTGTAAACATGTATCTGCACATGTGAAATCATTTGCCTTTGCAAAGGAAGCAACCACACAATTGCACATGAATCGTGCAACTGGAGATTTGGGGTTAACCTGCATCATTTATAAAAAACACTTCCTTGAGACTGACTCTGAAAAAAAGGATTTTACATTAACATACATTTATTATGTGAAGCAGCATCTTTTTTGAAGAGGTACCAGTGCAGGTATCTCATGCAGCCCCATCACCAATACTGTTTGCTAGGCAAAATTGTGAAGGTTGCCAGGAAAACGAGGAGCACAGGTTGATACCATCCCTTAAAGGACAAAGTGAAGTTTGTGTGACAAATGCCTCTTGCCACATTATTAAACTGATGAATTATCACTTACTGAATTAGTTTGTCCTTTTCAGTGACTTGCAGAATTATATCAGAAATATTTCAGCATGACTTCATGTCTTTATAGATCTTAGAAATGTGAACCTCATCCCTTTCTTTGCTAAAATTAGAGACCTGTAGTTCAAAAGGGATCTCAGTGACTTTTTTAATTACAAAGGGATATCTCATAAGTAAGTATTCTGGGAGGACTGTGATTCCTATGTTGGATAGGTTTTACTGATCAGCATGTTTTTTTTTTTTTTATTTTCTTCTTTTCTCATGTAATGGATTGCTCTGTATTTAACAAGAAAGCAAAAACTGTTTTTGCTATAATTTAGAACTGGTTGGAAGTAAGCAGAGCACAACTGATAGCCCAGGAGGATTGCCTGGGGGGAAGATGTGGGAGGGAAGGGTTGAGTTTCTTGTTCTAGCTACTATACCACCCACATCCCCAAATAAATCAGGTCCCTCCTTCATCTCTGAAGGGCTTCGTTTGCCTGTAGTCATCAGTTTTCCCTCAATGACAAAAAGAAGCTGTGTTTTTATTGACCTTGATGTGGGACCATTTGCCTATTCCCCATTTGCTATATTCTTAAGATGCATAATTGTGTGAACCACTGTTAGGCCGCAGACTATGTCTTAGGGGAAAATTTTGTGGCTAACAGTAAAGGGCAGTCCAAAGGGGAGTCCTGTCTATACTTAAGTGCAGAACTTATTTTATTGCTCAGTCACACTGTTCAAGATTTTTCAAAGGAGACAACCGATCCATGTAGCTAACTGGAGAGACACTGAAAGGGTCTGATTTTCAGGAAATCCAAACTGATTTCATGTTAAAGCACAGGCTTTTATTTTGTCAGACAGCCAATCGCTGTAATCACTTTTGGAACAAAGTCGGAAGGGCACCTCACTGGGAAACCAGAAAGAAATGTGGCTTTGTAGGGAGGCCAAGAAAAGCACAGCTTTCCCTTGCTATGCTTATTTTACATCATTATGAATTATATTGGGTTGTGCGGAGTGGACCAAGAAACAGCTTCGCTCCTTGAGTAAAGTAGAACAACCAGTAGTTTTCATTCAACCTGACTGCGATACTTTTTAGCCAAAGTAGGACTGGCCAGAGCTAATGTGGTTTAGTCACGTATAACTTGCTTAAGGCTAGATTTTTTTAGACTTGATGTGGATTTACACCAACAGACATTCACTGATTTCGGTGAAGGCACTCTAATTTAAGCTAATGTAAGTGAGAAGAGAATTAGACCCCAGTAGACCGCGGTTACATTGTAGGGAACTGTGGTTCCTGTTGGCTGGCCAATTCTTGGCTTTTCGAAGGCTCTTGCATTGCTGGTTTGAGGAGCAGAGGGGGAAAGATTTCCCAGCAAAGTGCCCAGCAGTGGCAAAGGTCCTGTGCAAAGAGTGAAGCACAGCAAAATCCCGTAACAGTCTGATGAGACGGGGAGTCACTTGAAGGCATAACCAGTATGCTCAAAACTCTTAAAATTGGTCTGAGTTCTGTCACAGTAAGAGAAGTAAAACAGTGCTGCTACTGCGGTAGGTAATCAAACAGCAAAATAAAAGGTTATCTGGCCAGAGATATTCTGTTAGATAAAAAGTGATTCTGTATTACAGTGAATATATTTATCTATATCTTATCATTCCTATGACCAGTTTCTGAAAGGCTGAATTACCTTTTTCTTTTCTTACAGTGGTTCACTGTCAGATAAGCGGTTTATATTTACTTCAAATGGTAAGAATAATGGCCTCGGTTTTAGATATTTAAATTGTACCTTTTTATTTAAGTATTTTCTGCAAAAGTTTTGAAAAGTAACCAGAATAATGTCAGGCTGTGTATAACATGGTTATTTTAGGACAGCAATTTTTAAAAATTGGCAGGTTGAATAAAAAATTGAAGGCATGTGAAGTGAGCTAGAAAAAAACAGAATAGGAGTAGGTCATATGCACATAGATCAGAAACAGAAGTAGTATTCTGATCTTATTTCTGGTGCTAGTATGTGAAAAGCAATCTGATAATACCATTTTTATGCACTTCAGGCAGCAGAAAATGAAAGCAGTGTTCCTTCAGACATTTATAAATTCTGTCTTCATTATGCAAGGAGAGGACTAAAACATACAGAGAAACAAAAATATATTTATGTTACACTTATACAGAACTAGGTTTTTTTATGGCTTTCCAAGATGCAATACATCTTTAATCTGTCAAACTGTTAATTTCCATATAAACGTAGCAAAGGGGGGGGAAAGTTCGTGTTCATTCATTTAAATTAAACTTCGGTCATCTTAGATAAAATCATTTACTATTCCAGTGAAAAATGTAAAACATGTATAGGGCTTTGAAATTGCCAGGGAATTATTTTTAACTTCATTGAAACTGTATCACACTGGCTGGTTTTTCTGAAGAACCTTAATATTCTGCAGGTTCTTTAGTGGAATTTGTAATACTTATCTGCAGCTATTATCTTCATGATATCACCTCTTGGCAGCAGTATCAAGGAGTTTCTCTAATGAGTAACTTTCCTAGCCTTAATTACAGGTGAAAATCATGAAATATTTACAGTAAAAAGTTCCTTTCAGTAGTGTGCCTTCATCTTACAAATGTTTTGTACAGCAAAACTAGCTAATGCCAATCTCTAAACATAAATATTATGTTTCAGAAGAAAAAATAAAAAATGCAAGAAGTCTTCACATGAACAGAAATATACTGCAGAGATTAAAAAACAAAATGGCAAGGGAAACATAACAGGAGAAAGGACCACAGCCCTCTGCTACTGGGTTATCCACTACAAATTCGCTGGCAAATACTATGGCTAATGGATAGCACCTGGTTAGCCCTAGATTAAGCAACATCTGATTTTGTAGTTGTGGGTGGTCTTTATAAGTTGCTGGTCTAATGTAAAAATATTCTATGAAAATGCAAAATAACTCTACTTGCATCTGTCTGTGTTGGGACTCCTAGGCTGCAATAAATCTCTCAGTCTGGAAGAGGGATTCCTCTCCAAGAGTCAAATTACTGCATCTTCCTACTGGGAGGAGACCAACGAATTCGGGCAACAATTTCTGTGGTCCCCTGACAAGGCTTGGCTTCAAGTCTCAGGACTGGCCTGGGCTTCCAACCACAGCAGCAGTCGTGAATGGTTAGAGATAGACTTGGGAGAGAAGAAGAGAATAACAGGTAAATTATTATCTGGTTAATAGGAGCTATTTTTTCAGCTGGAGAAAGAAACTAAATGCAGTTGAAAAGCTAATAATGCACTAATGCAATATTTATTTTATTAAATGTAATTAAACATTCTATATGGAGGAATAGTATTTTCATATTTAAGAAATCACAGTTATTCATAAGACTGGTGTTCCTACAAGGATACAGGATTATACTCAACTGTCATGCATGCAGATCATGTTAATTATCTGTAAACATGCTGTAGGCTCAGAAAAAATATTTACACTGTGACCAGTAGAGCATGGATATATGACAAATGATTGTTTAGGATCTATTCATGATGCCTTTCTCAAATCAACACAGAATATTAAAGTCATAGCCTTTGAAATAATGTTCTAGGTGAAAGAGATCCCTGTTGCCAACTCCTGGTTTAGTTGTAAAAATATAAATTACAGTTGCTGCTAAAGATGTAAAGACTGCTGATATGGACCATAATATCCAAAAGCAATTATTATTTTGGGGTTCATTAATAAGGGTTTTGTTAAAAATTCCAAAGCTTGAAATTCACAATGTAAAACCAATTTCCCTTCTTCACCTAGCTCCTCAACTCAAGTAAACACCCCTCAATTCCAAACATAGTTTGAAAAGTAAATTAAGACTTTGAAGGCAAAGCTCTCTGGATTGTTTTTCCTTGCATATTTGCATTTGAAAATGTTCCTTTAAGAAACAGAGCTAAGAAATGAAAACATATTTTGTTTTTTGTTACAAGGGATTATGACCACTGGTTCTGGATCCACTATGCTGAATTTTGACTTTTATGTAAAGACATTTATAATGAACTACAGAAATAACAACTCAAAATGGAGAACTTACAAAGGAATTCTAAGCAACGAAGAAAAGGTAAGAGGAGGTGGAGTGGGAAAACACAGAAAAAACGTTTATGCTGCCTTGACATTGAAGGGCAGACTTTTGCTGTCAAGAAAGATGAGGAGTTTTAGACTTGTCGAGACTTGGATCATCCTCATCAGTGTAATTTACGGATCTGGAATAGATAGTGAGCTTGTTGAAACAAGGAGGTTAACCGGGGCTTGCTGAAGTTGAGAGCTACAGGTACATACACGGATGTATGTATGTGTCCTTTTTTAAAAAAAAACGCATAACTAAAGCTGTACAAAAGGCTATTTGGATGTGTGCTTGGCTCCACACCCCTCTGTGCAAGGAAGGCTCTGCAGCACAGCAGTGCAGGTATATACGGCATCAGCAAAGCTGCATTTCTGCACCGGTATGGTAAACCCACTCCCCACACAAGCAAAATGACTGGCACTGGTGAAAGCGCAGCATCGCTGGTAGAGCTGTGTCTACAGAAAGAGCTTCTGTTCAGACCATGTTGTGTTAATTGGGATTACACTGCTTCCTGCCCTCGGCTGACATAACTCTTCTGACACAAGTCTGTAGGCACAGCCTAAGTCTATTAGGAATCAATGTAACTGAACTAAAATAAATGCCCTTAAACCAGAACGCCTGTCCACACAACAGCTTTCACAGACTGTTTGAATTATTTAACAATGAACTGATGAAAGCAGGGCAACTTGTTGATACGGACAAAGGATGTGCTGCACAAGTTCATATATTAACATTTTTCTGTGAAAACCTTATGTTTCCTTTAAAACAAAACAAAACAAAAGTCCATCCCTAAAGCTCAAAGCCTGATTTCACTCATTGTTTTTGCGGGATTGAGGGAACTCAGTTTGTCTCAGTACCAAGCTCTAACTGGTCCTCAGCCCTGACTGTGGATTCTAAAAACTTGCTAGACCTGAAGCGAGATTTCCTACTGACTCTGGCCGAATTATGAAAAACAGGCATTGAAAATCTGATGTTTTGCAGTGTCCCACAATGACTTGCTATTTATAAACAATCTTTTGAAGTTGTTATGTCTGATCTTAGTTCCAACAGGCACATGGCAGAACCTGTCCCATCAGAGCCCTATGTGGCTTTGCATTTGATCTAGCTGTACATGCGCTGGACTGACTCTGGGAAATCCTGTACAAGTACAGCCACATGGTTAATAGTCACTCATTCAATCTTGATACAGAAAATTGACAATTTTACTAAAATGTCTAGAAATATTTCACTTTCAACAAATACTACGGTTGGGTTATTTTTCTTCTTAAGTTTTTATCCCCTGTTGCCTAAGTAAGGGCACTGCAGTGCTATTAAATCAAAAATGATAGCATTATATCAGGATACATTAACTAGAAATTACATAGAATTGAAACAGAGTGATAATCTTTCTTCTCTGTCTGAGCTATTAGCAAAATGTGATCATCTGTCAGAACTAAAAAGATTATTTCTTTTCAGAGTTCTTAGTTCTAAAATCTTGTGGTTACATCCCAGATTATCAATATATTAGTTTTAGGGTAATGAAAATGTTTAAATTTGGATGTCAGGAGTATTTTTGACAAACAGACTTTTAAAACAGAGCAATTTATATGCTCACATCTTGTCGCAGGTATTCCAAGGCAACTCCAACACTGGTGACATAGTACGTAATAATTTCATCCCTCCAATAGTGGCCCGTTATGTGCGAGTTATTCCCCAGACCTGGAACCAAAGAATAGCATTGAAGCTTGAGCTGATCGGTTGTCGAGTCATGCAAGGTATGGGGTAAGCACTACTTCCACGACAGGGCGCCTCAAAAGTGGGCTGCGCGACCACAGTGCAATGATTTCACATTCTCTTTTGCAGGTAATAGTTCATTTACGCATTCAATGTGGCAAAAGCCAAGCCAGAGCACAGAAACCTCCCTTGGAAAAGAAGACCAAACGGTTACAGAACCCATCCCATCAGAAGAAACTAACTTAGGTAACACTATGTAGCAGTGCCTTTCCTCTAGGATATGTCACAGCTTCATCTCTGCCTGAGTAAACTTTAAATTTTCTCACAAATCAAAACTTTTATTTTCCGTTCAGACTGTTTAAAGGGTTTTCTACAAAGAGAAGAGGGAGGAACATAGGTTCTTTTAGCTTTGAGGCACAGAAAGAGATTGAATACTTTAATTTTTCTTGATATAAGAAATATTAGGCATTGGTTTCCCTGTCATACTGATTTATTTGCTATGCTTGGTAGGCTCAGGGAAGCATACTGAGAACTCTCAGCATTTTGTGGAGGGCCCCTTATCTTCCTCACTCTTGCCCCATATTTTATAATTTTTGAGGCAGTGGACTCACAAAAACGTTACCTTCTCTCTAAGCAACCATGACTCATCCCAACGGCAAGTCCCCAGCCCTAAGCAAGATACAGTCGTGTTACGATTGTGTAATCAAACATTTTTTCATAATGCATATGTTCAAGGGGGCTCAGACAACCTCTCATACTTCTTAATCCTTTGAGTGCCTTAATTTGCAGTCTTCGTCCTTTAACATTGTGGAGGTAATTTCTTAGATCTTAAAAAGTAAGCAAACAAAATTTGTTGTTTATACTGACTGACTGATGGATCCAGAGCCGGATAGGAGCTATCAGCCCCACCACACCAAACACTGCCACCTCTCAGGTAGCTGATAGTTGTAGCATTATCTCTGTAAACAAACAAGCTGCAAGGAGCAATCATTGTAAGAAAAAAGAGTCTTCTGAAACTGCATTGCTCTTGCCTAGAGCAAGCTCAGTTCATCTGTGTGGAGGTATGAGTAAATTGTATCAATGTTCACTGAAAATGAAATCTTTTGAAATTTCAATTGCTAAATTGTAAGTTCCCTTTGGACACGTGTACTTCCTTATTCTACGCCTTATAAGTGGCCATAGGAGTGGCAATAGGCACACTCCGGACACAAAAGCCACCTCACTGATGAATTTCAAATCCCTGCTTTAAACCCTGGTGTGTTAGAATTTAACATGGGCTTGACATAATTTCCCCTAGCCCCATTCTCGGAAATGGTTGAACTCTTCTGACTGAATTGTTTCAATCAGGTCAGCATGAGCCAGATACTCAGCATGTAAAATTGCAGCCTCATTTGGCAGTTTTATAAGCAACTGAAAATAGAGTTGTTATAAGTGGCTTTTTGTGAAAGTTACCTAGTGTGTAATAAGAAAGACCTGCTCTTTGGAAGGATGCATATAAGCATTTAGTCAAGTTTGAGAAAATATATCAACCTTGAAAAAATATATTTAACTCTTTAGTCTCAACGCAGRTGCAGATATGCATGTGACATCAAAGTATGGTTGAGGAGTGGTCCTGCAGTTTTGCAGTTTTACAGTTTTACGTTTTCATGCTTTCTTGCAAGGAGTGCTTCTGCAAGGCTATCAGCCTTTTGCTGTATTCTCTATAGTAAATATTATCCAGCTTCAAAGTAATTTGCCTTTTTAACTTTTATCCATTTTTTTTTCTCATGCAGGCTTAAAACTTACAGCTATAATTGTCCCAGTCCTCATAGTGCTGTGCCTGTTCCTGTTCTCTGGAATTTGTATCTGTGCAGCTCTACGAAAGTAAGACACTGTCTTTTTTCATAGGAGGTATTCGTGGCTATGTAGCTGCCATTTCCAACTATGTGCCCTCTTTCCAGAGCCTCTTTACTAAGAGGCTACAATTGTTTGGAAGTCCTCCTTTTAAACAGAACTCGTGTTGTGTCTTTGTAAATTGTATTTCTCAAACATCCCTTAGTCAGACAAAAACAAAGGTGAAGTAGGGCAGAACTGCATACCCCAGTTTGTAGAGTCCTGTGTAACTGGTTATTCTCTTCAGCCTGCTTGGATCCACAAATACCAAGGGATAATGCAATCTAAGTTTCCATACCAAAGCAAAGTAAAAATTCAGCTGGGGGAGGATCTGAGCTATCTGAATCATTTTTTTTCACTTCCCTCTTGTTGTTTCTACCTCCTGGTCTCTTAAGTTAGAGCTCTTCACTTGGGGGGCTGAAACCAGAACTGATCCATAAGGAGTGGAACACATTAAGTGTTCACATACTTTATGTGTTAGAGCAGATTCCTAAGCCACTTCCTTTCATGAGTTAGAGGACTGGGAGAAACATCGCTAGCTTTGGTTCTTGCTAGATGTCCATTCATATGAACTTGCCTCTGAATGTAGACCAGGGAAATGTTTCTGTCAGCAGATGGGGATTTGGAAGTATAAACAAATCTCTTGTGATGCTACTTTATCACTAACAGTACCCAAGCCTGCCCTGGATTTCCAGAAAAATCAATAAACTAGTGAAAGAATTCAGAATAGCAGACCCAAGATCAACATATAAGGACATGCACACATCAAACCGTGAGTGCCAGCTCAAGCAGAAGAAATATGAACACGAGCACTCAGAACCTATATACAGATGGGGGGAAAAACCTAAATGTCAAAATGCTGGCTTGCATGTCTTACATTATAATAAACACTATCCTCCAGAAAATAAAAGTGAACAATTGTCCTCAGCCTCCRGACATGATGATTCTCTCTGTTGAAGCTAAGGAATGAAGATGAAATGCTGTAAATGCAAAAGTTTATAAACGCTTTCCTATCCTTACAGGCGAGAAACCAAAGGACTTTCTTATGGATTATCCAATGCTCAGAAATCAGGTTAGTGGAGGATCATGAGTTTTGTCCTGTCCTGTCTGTGGGGCCAATGGGAAGAGTTTTATGCAATTAAGCATGAAATGCTATTGAAATAGCATCCAGGTTTCTTCATTCAAATTCACTATTTCATAAAAGGGAAATAGCAAATGATAGTCCCACTTGTCTCATCTTAGCACAGTGCCCAGAGAAACAATATAATTTGGTTTCTGTGACAGAAAGGCAATTAGCAAAAGATCTATTATACAAAGTGCATAAATTAGCATATAAGAGTGCTCCCAGGTGCCCTCCCTTCCCTTCCCTCCTCCAAAATACCTATTTTGCAGAAAATTGCTACTTTCCTTCCCCCCCGCCACCAGCACAAGGGATTGCCTTTCTCCAAGAGGAAGGGCTAATAATTTTATTACAGCTTTAATATTTCCGTCTCACTGTCTTCCTTGATTGGGACTGTACTTACGAAACCTAACAATACTGAATTGTACTTCGCGTGTAAAATCTGAATAGAGTTTTGGCTTGAGGACTTTGTTTTAGAAGATGCCTGCAAAACCCTGGTGAAGTAACATGCTTTATCTTGCTTGATTAAGCTTTCTAGAGTGCAGTCTCCTGTGAGCTTGGAAACTGGGGTTTAGCTGCTTTTCCTCACCTGCCAACTCTGTAGAGAAATATCCTTCTGAATCTCAGTGTTTCATAAAAAGGAAAAGGAAAAGGAAAAATGAAGCAATTCACTTGTCTCTTGACAAATTTCTCACAGCAGCTCAGCTCCAAAATTTCATCTCTCAGCAGATGTTGACGTCAGTGAAAGAAACTCTGTTACCCATTTCAGCTCACCCTCATTAGAAAATTAATTTGTACTTAAGATCATATTTGTTAATATGATTCCTCAAGGTCACATCATATAATCCTTTCTTACTTGCTAATGAGGACAAATCCCATGAAATTGGAGATAGCCTCTTATCCAGTCAGTTCATTTGCAGTGTGTGCGCTTCATAAATCAAGCTCCTAAAAGCTGTGAACCAGGCTTGGGACTTAAAAAGCTGGGAGTTGAACCCACCTCTCTACAGACTTCCTGTCACAGGCTCCAGACAAGTAATTTACACAGTGGAATTTCTCTTTTCTGTCCCACAAGGATGCTGTGAGAACAAATTAATTGGTAAGTGCAGGTGCTCAGATATCAGTGGCCATATTAGTCCGCTGAAAAAAGAAAAGCTCTAGACATTTTAAGCACTATTTTTGCCACATAAGCGATGGCAAAATATTTAGCTTATATAGAGCTGGTATTTTACTAATGTATCTTGTTAAAGTATCAGTCCTGGCACCCACAAAGATTGAGGCCTTCTTGCCAAGAAACAAACACAAGGAAAACTTCTGTATACTTTAGTTTTCACTTGGAAAAACCCAGCTGATGGTTCATTTTTTTCCCTTTCACCTTCTAAGTTTAGGGTTTGGGGTTTTTTTGTTTTTTTGCAAACAGCCTGTTTTAGTCTTGTTTTTTAGCAACTTTAATATATTGATAACAATGTATACAGCAAAAAATTAACTTTCTGATAAGCCCTGAAGTTTTCCATTTTTATTTCTTTATTATAGGTTGTTGGAAACAAATCAAGCAGCCCTTCACTAGACATCAGTCAACTGAATTTACCATTAGCTATAATAATGAGAAGGAGACACCGCAAAAACTAGATCTGGTCACAAGTGACATGGCAGGTAACAATTTCTTCCCTCCAATGCATTTATTTTACTCTGCGTACCAAGTAGATAAAAAGAAGAGGGACAGGTCAGAAACATTAGCAGTTCTTCTAGCTCTCATGCAAGCTGAGGTCCAGGAACAGATTTACCCATATTCATCCTGGACATTTAGTGAAGTAGCTAAATATATTAGGGGAAGAAAAAACAACACACACACACACACACACACACACACACACACTAGATGATCCCTTCATTTTTTGTTGGACTTGTAACTATTTTGGAAAATTTTTGCAGGGGGTTATCGAGCCAGATTTTCCTCACTCTGGAATAGTTATGGTTGAAGGTAACTGTGAAAGGCACTCAGGCATGAATGCAGTGCAAGAACATGTCTAGGATAGGATAGTTTAACTTTACTGACTTATTTTTAAATTTCTATTTAAAGTCAAATGTCTCTGGAAGTAGAACAAAATATAATGACCCTTGCTGCTTATCGAACAGAAAAGGTTAGTTTGTGAAGGGATTTTACAGCCAGCCGGAGGTAGTGCTGAGATCTCTGTGCAGCTCTCTCGGTGCCTTATCTATTTCAGAGCCTAGCCCTCCTGAAGTGAAGTAGGCAGATGAGAGAGAGAAAAGAAAACAAACAAAAAAAAGTGCTTCTCTTGTGTGCTACCTTGCCTCCAGATCATTGTTTGGATAGAGCAAATCCCTGCATCAGTGCTATTTGCGTCCTGAAGGGATGTTTTTTTAATTCATCCTCTTAGCACCTCTTATCCCTGCCCAGTTTTCTCTGTCTGGAAAGGCTAGTGAGACCAGCCATTTTACGGGATCAGTGAGCAGCGATCTCCCAGAAGGATAAATCTGCTGTTTCCAACCTCCAGACCTTAGAATTCCTTAGAATTTCTCCTACTGTGTTTGGCAGAGAAATATAGTAAAAAAAAAAAAAAAAAAAAAAAAAAGGATATATACATATATATATATATATATATAGTAATTTCATGGGGTGCTACCCTGGATATTTGTCAAAGATGGTTTCACTGCTTTAAAGAAACATTCTGTATAAAAATCTATAAAGCAGTTTTATTTTGTGAAGGAGAGGGAGCAAATCAAAGTTCTTTATAAATCACAGTTATCTGGCTACCCTGACTGTGCCTAGGGAGTCTCTGCTTTCTCCATCTTCTTTTTCTGCACTGTGAGAATTCTTAACTCTGATTCTGGCCTGGCAGCTCCTGAGATTTAGTATTTCACCTACAGTCACCTTAAAAATAAGAAACATGAAGTAAAAAAATGTGAATGAAGCCCAGAAATGTGCAGCAAGTGCCGTTTAATAATTAGATTGCAGAGGGCATGTAACTTGCATATAGGTTTCCTACTACATGAAATTCTTCCCCTTCAAATTCCCTGCTATTTACTGGTTCTCAAAGACAACCCAGAACAAGTCAAGACACTTCATTCTAAGCTACTAAGAATTACTCAGAATGGCAGCAGCGATGCTGGAGAAAGCTGCATTACTTATTTACTGAAATATCTTAACACCTTCACCCTACACACTAAAGTTTGGGAAGTAGCCAGGAACTGCCAAAGAGATTCACAGGACATATGGGATTGAATTCAACGCTCATGTCAGATGAACCATGATGCCAGAACAGAAACTGAGTTAACTTCTTATCAGTGTCATTTACTAGAACTGCTCAGACCAGCATTTATATAAATAAGAAATTTTCACTAGCACTAATGTGAAAAAGTTAAACTCTGAATTTTCTCATAATAATTTTACTGGATTTTTGAAAACCCTTTTAGTTCAGATCTTTGTTACATGGTAGCCTGGGATCTCTTTAACTAGAGGCTGCGTTCCCTTTATCTTACTTCTTGCTCCTAACTTGCTCATTTGTGAGTTCCTAATTATTTTCCTGCCATCTTCCTTGACTGAGGTAACTGTCCACTGCCTCCGACAGTGCTGTTCCCACTTCTTGTCTTACGGCTTGTTCCTCCTCACACACACGCTTCAGTTCTGAGCTGACTTAACACATTTCACACTTTTCTTGACTCTCTTGGCTGCCATTCCATCTAACTTTATCCTTCTTGTCATTCAACTACTGTGAGATTCCTTTTAAATAAAGCAGGCACTTGGTAGGGCTTGTTAAGGATCCTCCAGGCATTTTAATTATTCCAAAAGTGGAACACTTGTTTTGGGAACTTCTTGTTTGTGGAACTTCATGTAAAATCTTTTGTCTGATTCATTGCTAATATTTTGTTGACTTTTATCTTTTTTAGTTTTTTGACTATACTCCAAAAACGATGTTAATTTATTTGGGTGGGTAGGTGGGGAAAGGAAGGAAGGAAGGAAGGAAGAAAAGGGATGGCAGATTGTAGCTTCTCTGTAGAACAGCTCCTGCCAAGTTCTGTAACACATGCTTGCTGAAGAAGATTACAGAAACGGAGTTGGGACAATGTTTCCTCACATACCCGATAACAATGTATTTGATATAATATCTGAATCATTTTTCAGCTCTGCTGCTTACTACATAAAGTAATCCATGTATATATTATTGAGTAGTTCGTGCTTCCTTTTAGAGTATCAGCAGCYTCTCATGCTTGGAACTGGGACAGTGACACGAAAAGGATCTACTTTTAGACCCATGGACACCGAAGATGAGGGAAGAAGGGGGAGTTCAGAGTTTGAAAATCACTATCACTGTCCGCAAAGAGCTAACCGACACGAATATGCTCTGCCCCTGGCCAGTCAAGAACCTGAATATGCCACCCCCATCATAGAGCGGCATATGGCAAGAGAAAATAACTTCCCCTCTGAGAACGGCTACAATGTACCTGTAATCTCATCTCATAAACATTCTCTTTCTGCTGGCAATTTCTCTAGTTCAAGTAAGACCAATGCCAGGAATGGAGACTACCAGACACCTCAAAGTGTAATAAACTATGATAAACCTAAAGTTAACAGTATTCTGACCTCTGTGAGCTATAGTACAGACTACCAGAAGCCTCAAACTAATTCACTAGGAAGTGAGGGTTACTCAACACCTAAAGACTGCCTAAAACCAATAAGCCAGACAGCAATGACAGCTCTCTTGTGACCTGTTGAACAAGAGAGACTTGGTGCACAGGAATGTTACTGTACAGCTTCTGAAATGAAAATAGAGTTTTAAAGGAGTCTGCTGTGGAAGGCAGAAGGCAAACAAACCCTGTGTACATAATATTGCAGTCTTGCTGGGTTCTGACATCTGAAGAAAGCATATGCTGTTTATCACTGTTTATAGCAAGAGAGATGTTATCACTGAAGACTGTATATCTTATTTTCTGTAACTGATCTCAGTGCTCTGTTTGCAATGTGTGCAATTTGTACATAGCTTTTATTTAAGGAGAATTTCTTAAGTTTCCTTTTCACCTGTGGAATTGAAAGGAGAAAAAACAGCTATTGTAGAAAGGCCTGTTTAAAAAAAAACAGGTTTCCTCCTCTGACTTTATTTATTTTATTTGCTGTTGTACTGGCAGCTGTAAATTGTGTATCTTATGGTTGTGGTGGTTCATTTCCTTTCCTCTGATAACTGAAGATAGGGCATCACTATAGTTCTTCTTGGGAGGGTAGAAGACATAAAACTACTTGAAGCATAAAGTGCACAAGAAAAGGCAGCTGAGTATTTAAATGCTGTGTTCAAGCCCACCTTCCCAGCTGCCTTTTTAGCAGTAATTTTTACATGCTTGAATTTGATCTGGCCTATGAACTGAGCCTGTCTAATTTGCTGCTCATGTTAAAGACAGGTAAAAGGCAGAAACCTGTTTTGGGTTCGAAGCCATAGTGATCACTTTGCAGACACTCTGCAATAGAAAAAAAAAAAAGTCAATACCTGTTAATCTGTTTCTTCAAGAAATGTGTGTGGAACCAAAATGTGAATTTATAGCTGAGAATTAAATTCTGTTCAAGCCTCAGCTGATGCTATTGCTGCTTGACTATAAGGAAGTTACTCCTTGACACACAGCAGCATGCGTTCTGAACTCTTCATTGCTCCACTAGGTATTTTTCTGTCCTACAACTTTAGCGTATTGTTTCTATTTGAAATATTTAGACAAAGTAAAGCACAATGTGTATATGATTTACTGTAGCATTTAAATTTGCAAATGAGCAGATCAGCACAGTTGTTTTCAAATATTTTTTCTTTTGCAGGGAATGCGATCCTTAATTCTTTTTTTGGACAAACTTGAAAAAGTGTGGGGATAGGTGCAACGTATTGCACAGTAGTTGGCTCCTCTTTCAGCAGAGGCGTCGTTGAAGCTAAACAGCTTCCCGTAGTGACTGGAACTGTCCCTGGCCATTCTCCCTGCAGCACTTGGAGCCTTACTTTGTATTCAAAAGCGTGTCCTAAAATATCAGGAAGTGATACACTTCTGGGGATGAAGAATGGTGCTATATTTAAGGCACAAGGTTGGGAAACCAGACCAGTAAAATCTGATCCATGGGAAAGTCACTTACTATCTCAAGGCCCTCCATTTCTTTGTGTGTAAACTGGGATAATTTGCAAAGGATGCAACAAAGATTCTTTCTTTGTAAAGTGCTTTCAGATCCTTGGATGGAAAGTGCTGTAAGAGTACAGAATAGTTGTAGTGATCCTATTTACAAATATTGCTAATTCTAGACATATCTGATCTTAAGACAAGCTCTTAGTGGGGTCTTTGCATATGCTTGTTTTGTGGCCTCTATTGTGCAGTTCTCTCATGCTGTTGCACAGTGCATGTGATTCCTGTGCAAAGAAAAAAGAGTCAAGGTAACCTTGTAGCCTTCCTGTGTTTGCTGTCAATACAGTTTCTGTGAAATGTATAAAACACCTCAGGTTCTGAAGTGAAGCAGCAGCAGCCTGTTTGTTAGACCAAGTCGGGCAGTGTTGTTTACCTTCTGTTGTTTACATGTCTATGTAAATAAAGAACACTGGTATTTGTAAATCAGTCACACAGGCCTGGTGCTTAACTTGGTAACTTTAATCATCACCACACACCTACTCTTGTCACATATCCTGCAGGGCGAGAAGGAAGTGTTCCTTACACCATGCAAAAGTGCCAGTTGTGCTGCTGCAATTTACGTTCTCCGTATGACTGGCTAAAAAAAGATCATCTCGGTGCCCCATTTAGCCTGACTTTTCTGCCCATAATCTCTAGAGAAGTGCCCAGGAACAAAGTTCTCTGGCCAACCTGCTGCTGGATTTATATAACTGAGGAAAGGATGAGGATGCCCTCCTGATGAGCCTGACATGAATACTCCACCCACACAGCTAATTAGCCTGACTTGTCACTTTACAAACAAGCAGAGCTCAGTAATCAGAGCTATTCCCTAGCTAATGAGGAACCAACATATTGCAGCAGTGCAACAGGACAAGGCTATTAGGCAACAGATGACATGGCTTGTATTATTATAATCTTGTGGCATGCTCCAGCCATGTGCTTTCTGCATCTGCAGTATGCTACTTTACAAGTGTCAGAGGGCTCTTGGTGGCACATGCTTATTTTCTGCTGCCATTCAAATCGGTCTCAACACAGCTGTTTTGGCCTAATAAAAAACTGGGTCTCAACTTGCACCTTGCCTTCATTCCCCACTCCCTCAAAAGAACTCTGCAAAACTGCAAAAAAAAAGGCTTAAAATAAATCCCCAAATATCTTCCCTCTCCTTGTGTTATAGTGATTTGGTGCTGACAGGGACAGAGACAGCACAAGAGCCCTATAAGCAGTCACAGCTTCACTCACTACCATGGTGCTTCATCGTTCAAGTCTGAATGACCAGAAAAAGCTTTGGGCTTCTCCACCTCAGCACTGGAAATATGCAGTTTTTAATGGCCTGAGAGCAGATATTGAGAAAACCAAGGGAACATCCTATCTGTATTGGCTGTTCCCTCTATCCTGATGGTAGTGGGGATAAAAAAAGCTGATGTAGCATGGAAAGGAGACTGCCTCAATCTTCCAGTGGTGGCTTATCCTCATGCCCCTCCTTAGGATGGCTTTACACAGACAGACAGACACACACGGAAATCAAAATCTAGCCCATCTTCATCAACCCGTCCTCACAGACAAAACCAGTTGCAGTTATAACATCATCAGCCTTATCAAACATTGCAGTTTTAAAAAAATTTTCCTTAGCATCACTGGCTACTAAGACCACAAAGGAGGTTAGAATATGTCCCATTTTGAAGCATTTACACACTTGGAAGGGCTGTGTTTGCTCTGGGTCTCCCTTCAATGCCTCTAAAGATTGTTAAGAGAAGAGTAACTTCCTCGTGAGTTCGACCCTCTGGTTAACAGAGACTTTGCAATAGCATTTCAGTACCAAACCTCTTTCCTTAGCAGGCACTCCCAGGAGGCTGGAACAGTAAACTCAAACCAGCATTCATAAGAATGTTAAATATTAACTGATATTAGCCCTGAGGGCCTACCTGTTCCAGCTGCAGTAGATGATAAGTCTCTTTGACTTTGCTAGGAACAGGGTCATGCACTGCAACTGAACAGTAGTCTGTAACTAAGCAAATTGAAGAATGCTCTTGAGGTAAGAAAGTGTAAAAGAAGTTGTATCCTACCCACAACTGAAATAAATAAATAAAAAAAGACAACTTACTTACCGTAAGTCTCCAGCTGGTGCCTTATATTAAAAAAAAAAAAAAAAAAAAAAGTCCTCAAACAACCGCAGCAAAAATACAAATATGTTCTTTGCTCTCATTTCCTTGAACCTGGGAAATAGATTCCAATCTTTTTTATCTCTTCTATCAAGTACCTTGTTGAAAAGTACCTTACCAACACTTGACACAAAAGTCCCCCCCCCCAAAAAAAAGTGCAACTTTGAATAGTATTTCCTTATTTCTTTTAGTTTCAATAGTTTTAGCACCAGATCCTACCTCAGTACTCTTTACAGTTATCTCCATATTTTATATGAAACAGGCAACCGATTAAAATTAGTCCTTAGTTTGCAAATTGGAACTAGGATTTCCCTAGTTCCATGGATGTCCTTCCCACTCGCTTACTTACAACATCGTCCGTTCTCTTTTACTGACTTCCTCTGGACACAGCACTTGCCATCATCTTCCCCTTCCTTTTTTCTGCATGCATAGCTTCAATGGGATGGGTTCAACCTGATTCTACTACATACAGCTCAGCTGCCTGGTGGTTGTGACAGTCTCTGGGTAGATGGGAGAGGGCCGGAAGAGCATTGAGGTAAACCCGAATTTCCTGCACCTGATGAGTACTGTAGCCACTGAGCTAACATGGCAGTGGTCATGGCAGTGTTTCTAGAAGCTGTTTTTTAAAATGAGGGATCCTCGCTTGATTTTTAAAAATCTGTGAGATTGGATGACAGCCATTATGAGCCGGTTGTCAATCCCATGAGTTGTCTGCAATACTAGAGTGGCTAGAGTCTGGGAAGACTGAGTTTTAAATACAGCTTTTCTTCAGCTTTTTCCCACTGACCATCATTTGGCAGCTCTCCCCTCAGCATGTAGATTGTAGCGGATCCCAGTCTGAGGCACAAAATACTGCTTACACAGGGCAGGAATGCCAGGCTGTAGGTCCTGTTACAGGAGCAGACATCTAACTGTGCTTAGCTCTTCGGTGGATCATTATCACTATAATTTGCATGATTTGTTTTTCCATGGTGCTGGAGACTTCTATCCCATGCAGACACAGGGCAAGGGTTATTGCACCCTCTCCAGTGCCGCTCAACCATTGCCTGACTCTCTGGACACATTACCGGGAACTGAGCTGCTCCAGGACTCTTTTCCATTGCATTGGAGAAAAATGGCCTTGTGGCCATGCAGAAAATTGCAGGAAGGCACAGGAGGTCTTTCAGTGCTTAAGTGATCTAACCTGCATCTGCAATACAAAGCAAATCAGGTGACCAGTATCAGTAATGGTAGAGCATGCGCCTCTGACCTATGCCCACTATTAGACAGACTAGTCCAGGCTGAAAACAGCATCCAAACTCAGGCAAAGAGGTGGTGTGGTGAAGGGGAGAAGTGTTATGGGAAATCCTCAAGTCAGCTCTGTTGTGACATCCCCAGCAGGACTCAATTTTGGATCTGTATAATACAGGTGGTAATTTCTGCCATAATCTGGCACCAGGAGTCATTAACCGAATACTTCTGAAGAGTCTGAAAACCACAGCAAGGAAATGCTATTGCCATAACAAGTTACACTGTTTACATTAAATTACACTAACGCTCTGACCTTAAAACAGTAGTGTTGCATTTTAGCAACACTTTCAAAAATGCGCATACAAAGTCACCACTGAGGTAGCTATAAAAAAATTAAGAGAAATGCAATTATTTGTCTGTGTTCTGGCTTTTGCCAAAGGTAAGGCAAGCAGTAATTTTTCTCAAGGGAGTTCAAATTAAGTTCAGGAGAGCAAGTGACAAAAGCAATTAGCAATGAATAGCTGTTTTATGACCCATAAGAAATGAATCAGTGGTCTCAAAGCAGTCCTGCAGGGGCAGGCATCCACTGAAAAGTAACCCCATCAGTATTCTGTTCACTCTTTCTCCAAAATCAGGTTACATTTGCTCAACAAATGTGTGTCTAAGGTTCCCTTAGCCTGTAATCAGCCTAGACTCTAGGAATGACAAGGTTATGTTGCAGATTTTATGCACAATTCCAATAATACAAATTCCATACTGCCCATCTCTTTCCAATGTCAGTGATGGTGTAGTTTGTTCTGACCTCCAACCTCCTCTTGCAGTAGTACAGCATGGGGTAAACAAAGGCAGAATTTGTTCTTTTGTTTGAACCTTACTCACCGATGTTGAAGCTGACACTGAAAATTACCCAGCTGTAGCTGTGTGGGATCAACAAAACGAACAGTGTTACAAAGAAGCAGCGGGAATGTATATGAATTATTAAAGACTGAAGAAGTTCAACGAACATGTTTATTTAAAGGGATGGTGCTATTTCTGCACAATCACTTTGAAACTTAAAATAGAAACCTCTCCTGGTAGTTTCCTGTGTTGAAGCCCCTGTATGGTCCTACCATCCATAAAGGACATGCAGGAAGAGGTCAGATAAAGTATTCCTAAACTAGATAAAGACAAGAGGGAAGACATCCTTAGTTGGGGAAAACTTGTGTTATCCATGATAAGGAGGACGCCTAACAACTGACTTACTTTGTTATCTCATTGTATAGTCTGGACATGAGAATTTGGAGGCTTTTTCACTCAGCCTTCACTGTATTTGTTTAGACTTGGCCCCGTATTATGCGTCTGTAAGTCCTGAAAAACATGTGCCACCTACTGTATGCAGAGGCTGTTCAGTAAAACTGTTTTCTTGAGCAAAGTTAATTCATTATTTATTTAGCCATTACCAAACAAGTACTGAATTGCCATGGAACATCCAAGAGTTTATCATCACATTTATTTATATACAGTCATAGGTATTAATGAGAGAAATCCAGGAAGGTGACAACTTGATTTAGATAAAGCACAACATCATTTTCCAGCACAGCTAAAAATTTAAGTCCACCTATATATGTGACATAGTACTGGGCTGTTCTTCCTGATGCTGTCCTGAATTGACCTCAGCAACCCATAATTTTGGCTAGACATCTTACTGGAAAAGTTCCTCTAATGATCTGCAGTATACCTCTGAATATCCAATATTTTCCTGATATGGCTTTGAGCTACTAAAAGGAGTGAGAAAACATAGAACAGCACAAATTATTCAAAAATCGTGAGGATCTCTCAGTTAGACTGGATGAGAATGGTCAATAATAGACTTTAAAAATATATATATATTCTGTCCAGAAGGCAGCCAAAAAGTGAGGGCCAGAATTCTAGCATTTAAAGAAACACCAGAAGTAATTCAATACAAACAATACAGAAGCATACAGCAATGGCTGACACCTGATAGACTACAAGGAGGCTTCTTGAAATGAAAAGCTGAGGAGTGAAAGATATTGGAGAAAATGGTGATATTTGCCATAAAGGAAGGGGAGAAAAGACTGTAGAAAGATATCAAGTTATGTTAGCCACTACTAAGCCATTGACCTGAACAATTTAGTGGCTTGTGCATATACTAGAAACTTCAGCCTTTGCAAAGATATTTCACACATCATAGTTAATTTCTGTGACCCAGACAACCATTTCACAGATGTACAAACAGACAGTGAGATATGCTGCCACTTGTCCAGAGTCATATCAACAAATAAAACTGCCAAAAATGTAAAGGCCTTGGAAAAAGCCACCTGCAAACCTGTGAAAAATCCTCTGTCATGCTGGGAGAGAAGACATAGGTGATTGATAAAGAGAAGATGCCTTAGCAGACCTTACTTGAAGAGGCAGCTTTTCTTCACATCTATGGCTAAGCTTTTTATCCTTAAGTGACACCATCTGTTCTGACAGACAGTTTTATAAAATTTGAATAAGGTGACCCGGATAAAGTGTGCCTGCATTATGGAAATGCAAAAGTCATACTTGGATGTGAAAAGGTTGTGGACAGCTCACAGAATCTCTCTTCCACATACATCTATACACATATAGCACTAGGTCATAAAAGCACAAATACAAACGATTCTCAGAATACAGAGTAAGCCATGATTTTGGTAACAAAGCTGCAATAACCACCTTACAAGTGCCTGGCATATGGCATTCGTAAAGATACCCAGTTAGAAGCTCTAACTCATTTATATAGCTTTCTTTCTGACAGATGAAGTCACACCCCATCTTTCCCTATTCATAGTACATTCACCTCACATCATAAAAGACAAACATTTTATGCAACAGAATATTTAGTTTATAAGTTCACTGACCACCYGGTTAATGACAACAAACACAGTCTGGAAACTGCACTACCATTTGGTTGTTAGCAGAAACCAACAGCAGTAGAGAAAAGGTTATAGTGGGTCAATATGAGCTGCTCCTCCTCTTTTCTGTAGCCACGTAGCTTCTTTCTGGAACTAGACTAGAGCAAACTAAGTAATGGTCATCTCCCTTTTTTCACTTCTTCTCACTGCCAAATCTCTGAACAGTTTGACATGATGGGCGGCCGCTGTTCCAGGAGAGATCTTAGGAATGTGACAAGGTTGGTTACATATCGTGATTGAAGTGCACTGGCAGAAAGCAAAGTCTGCAAACTCACCTGACACCTCATTTGATGTTTTATCAGTGCATTTGGTCCCTTACTTTTGGGAATACTAAATCCACTCACAAACAGAGGATCAAAAAATTTAACTGCTTCTGTCTGAACTAGTAAGAGAGCATTCATTTTTAAAATAATTGATAGGAATATTTTAACATTCTTTAATAAGTCACTAATCCAGAGTTAAAAGAATTCTAATTCTGTAAGTGTGTGAGTGTTCTTGTGTGCTTGTACATGCACAACCCTTATTTAGGACAACCTTTATTATAAGATGTGTTACCTGAAAAGTGCTTCTTACTTGAAACAAGGCCAGCTAAACTGGATGCTTGTTCTCTTAAGAGTACATGTTACTAGAAATAGTTCTAAAGGATAAAGTTTTCCTATTATTGCACATTAAAAAAATATTAATAATAGGTTCTATTTATCTAATCCCACAGATTTAAAGGAAGTTGCTGCCCCCTTTTGGCACTAAATACAAATACCAAACACTTAGCACTAAAAATTGTAGGATTCTAATAACAAATTGGAATTACTAGCTGATAGACAAGTTTTGATTTTCAAAATAAGATAGAACTGAGACAGCCCAAAATACATTTGTTCATCTTCTATTTAACCAGCTCATTCATGGCAACCACATTAACTTACCATAATACTCATGCTCTCATGAATACATCACAGTCTCTCTCTTTCATTTTAAAATAAAATCAATTTCAAAATTAAATAATATGTTGCCTGGATTTAGAAAAAACACCTTAGGAGCACATCAAGTCTGAAAACTTTCTGCTAGCTCCCTGTCTTATGACACTTCACTTGTATCATAAGTTAGCAGAACGCCTGAACTGTCATACTGGACAGAAAGCAAGATGAAATAAATACAAAACTATGCAGTAACATAAATAACTGTAAATAACCACGTAAATTATAGTTTAAATCGGGGGGAATCAGTGCCTTTGTGGACGTAACCCAAAGGCCCTGATCTTATAGCAACCCTTGATCTGATCAATCTGATCAATATGAGCGATCTCCAGCAGCCTTGCAGGCCATCTACTACAAAACAAGTGTCAAAACAGTGAACATAACAGCCTGTACATTTGCAGCCAGCATCTAATACTTATCCTGGAGCTGAAGCTATTAAAATCCCTTAAGTCCAAAAGGTGAGACAGACAGCCAACATAATGAGCATATAAAATCTCATAAGGAACATGATAAATAACATATATCTTACAAGCTATCTTAGGGATCTTTGCATTAGTAGGRGAAAATGTGGATATCATTTTCTGATCAAAGATACCACTAAAAAAACTAAACAAATAATTCATCTCATACATCTTCCTAGCCTAATGAGTCCTTGGGTGCGCCCCTAGGAGACGCTGCCAAGGGGGTGACTTCTGTGTGTCCAGACTTCATTCCAGAGATGTCACCTTTGTTGCCCAGCCTGCTCTCTACAAATGGTACATTAGAAAAAYCAGGAATCTGGCAGCCCATGACACCTCCTAGGCTAAATCAGGAAGAACCAGGCATGAAGCCCAAGAGGATACAGAAAGAAAATCTTCACCTGCCCTAAGCAAAGGAAGGGCTAACAGCAAACTCACCACAGGTTGTTCCAAGAGGAAGTGAACTGGGACATCACATTTCTTCCTGGAAGGAAAAGCATTCAGGGCCAGTACATTTCCAGAAGCATGATCCCAGCAGACTGAGTACATAGCTACTCAAGTTCAGCTTCCATTCCCCTAAAGAAATTGACATTAAACATATAAACCCTTGGAAAATAGCAAGCAACATACCATTAGATAAAATTAATTTTAAATAAAATATGATCCCATTCTGCTTTATACCATTTTGCAAAGGCATTATTTGCACAAGTATTTAGGCAGTTAATAGAAAAAATAAGATTTAATCAATAGAACTTACCTAGATGTACAGATATATTTGTTAAAAATCTGAAGACCTAAAATTTACCAGGTTGCCCAGGCATCACTGATTCCTGGCACTTGCTTACGGTTAATCAAAAAGTGCCCGTGAATGCCCTTGGAGGGGTTCTACTCATACTTTTGCTCTGCTTGCACATAGCTGACAGCTATGTGACTGATGACGGGAAATGCTGGAGAGATGGGTCAGCAGCAAAAGTTAGGGGTAGTGCTTCTGGATTTCAGAAAGGAAGTTTGAAGAAATGCAGACCTCCAAAAACTGTTAATGAGGGAGACCTGACCATAATCTCCAGTAGAAAGTTTTAAAAAAATCCACAATTTTAACCAGTTTTGCTGGATTACTTGTAGGGATCAGTACAGTTCCGACATACCTCAGTGGGGACTGGAAGAGTACCCTCCTACAGAGGCCTTCAAAACACTAGCATCTACGATGCTTCTCCAGTACAGCTGTGAGAAACAAGCGTCGGCGTGCTAGACTGAAGACTGACAAATAGACACCAGATAATCCTGACAACTGATTGAAGCAAACACTCATAAAAGTGCCTGAGAAATTTACCCAAATGAATTAAGTTATCCCTTGAAAAGGGAGTGACCCCTTTAAAAAAATATTACTTGGCTTTATTATTTAGCCTAGAAACCCTATTTATCTCCAGTGCAGTACACAGGTTGGCACTCAGAAGCAGGTACAGGCTTATTTCTGTGGCAGGGGGAAAAAAAAAAAAAAAAGCAAACAAATACAGATATGGCACAGCTACTCTTAGAGATTTGAGCATATGAAGCAACAACTGTCCTGCTGAGGAAAGAAAAAAGAGGTTGAGTATTTTTCTTCTAAAGACAGCAGAAAGTGTGCCATTTTTTAATTTCTGGATTCCACTCAAACTATGAAATTTCTACAGTTTCAAAAGAACTGAGAATCACATCATATTGGAAAAGACACATTCTGGATAGAAGGTAAGTTTGAAATATTTTAAGTAATTCTCTTTTCAAGTTGTTGGGCTGAGATTCTACTGAGCAAAATTGACTCTGCAGGCACATCCTGAGTCAGGACATGTTCCTCCTCTTCTGTCATGTGGGGATCTCTGGGGAAAAAATGCAGAGGAACTATTCAGTGACTATAGCCACTAAGAGTAGCAACGGGAACAGGGGCACCAAGAACTTTTGAGTGCTCTCCCTTGACCCCAGCTGGCACAAAGACAATAATTTTTTTTTTCTCCTCTATCTGTTACCATCTTCATTGATAGCTACCTCTAATCTTCTTGCTTTATTACATCTCACCCAAACATAATCATTTTCTCCCCATTCACTGTTCTTTCCATGTACTTAAGAAGCTCTTAATTAAATCCTTCTAAAAACTATAAACTAAAAATACTTGCAGTTGTAGCCCTCTCCGTTTGTACATTATGCATCTTTTCATCCAGTCGTCTTCTTCTCTGTGCTTAGACAGTTGAGTCACACATTCTCTATAAATCCTTAAGTATTACCATCATTATGCTACTACCACAATTACTGTACCATTACCATTCATCTGTGCTCTCTGTTCAGCCTCAAGTTTTCGCTGAGCTTGCTGCTTAAGGGCAGGAAGACCACTTAAGTATAGGTAAGAGGCAATTAAAGAAAAAAAAAGTTATTTTAACACATAACAGCCTCTCAGTCTGAACACAGACTTCAATATAAAATACTTAGTTATAATTTTTATTCTGTATCAAAGATAAATGCTTTGTATCTTCCCAGTGTAAAAATCAAACACAAGAGCATATACCTATACTCCAGCACGGCAAATTTAAAAAAAGATTAAAAATTAAAAAATTAAAAAAAGAAAAAAGGCAATTTCCACAATTGTAACCAAACGACAATCTTTTGACAGGTTTGGATTTTTATAGCTCTTCTGAACCAAAGACTACAGAATACTTATATTATTAGTATAGAGCCAGAATAACACTATGAATTTTTCCTTTTTTTTTAATTGAAAGAAGAAAATCAACAGAAAATGTCTTAAATAATGAAGTTTGACTCATGTCATATAATTCTGTCTCCTTTTAAAAAAAATAATTTGTTGTTAAGATTTGATTACTGTCAGCCTATATGTTGTACAGTTTGGTTTTCCTCATATTAGTCAGTTTTTAGCCTGGATCTTTGTGCAATAGTCTGAATGCGGACAACATCCTTAACAGAAACAGATCACGCACAGAGTTAGGTGTCTATATTTTATACATACAAAACAGAAGAAACTGAAATATTATGCTGACTTTGGTAAAGAAATCACTGCAATGCAGAAGAGTATCTTTATTTACAGACTAATAAAAATATTAAATTCAGCTTAACTAGATATAATACATTTGTTGCAAAATGTTACATCTGCAGGCATGAGAGCAATCAAGGATGTAAGGATGTTTGAACAGCTACAATAAATAACATCTGAATGTTGTTCGACATAACTGTGGATTAACACACATTGAGATAGATACAAACCCTCTCCACTGCCATAAATACACTTCTACCAAGGAAATACTACATACAGTATTTGATCAGAGTTAAACTTATTGCCATTAAGCACTTTTCTTAACTTACACACTCTTAGTAAACACTGGGCCCAGACACCAACAAATACTCTCCACCTTTATGTTAAAACACAATTGTCCGCAGAAAGTTTCTTTTCAACAAGCAAAGAATTATCTACTCAAAAGAATCGCACAGTTCTCTCTTTAGAATTTTATTTTTGAAGTAAAAATATATATACACACAAGTAAACTATTTTACACTTCAAAAAATAAAAATGAAGTCTGAGTACTGACTTTCCTTGGAAATTCTTCCAAGTCAAATTCTTTCACCGTCTGGGAATCAGCAGATCTGAGTCTTCCAGTTACTGACAAAAGCGGAAAATATACATTTGTCTACTGAATCTGAAAATCTCAACTTGCGAAACTTTTCTCAGCTTAAACATTAGTCTCCAACCATCTCCGTATGACTGCAATAAATCAGTATGTTAAATCAGCTGGTAAGAAGTATGGACTATAGCCATACTGTAGTGTCTGAGCAAAATCCTCCATTCAGGACTTCCTAAACAAAGATTAAAAAACTGTGGAGAAGAAATATGGTGATAATTTACTGCCACCTGATTTTTTATTCTTCTGGTCATTTTTCCTCAGCAAATGTTCCTTCTATTGATCTCATATATTGGCTAAAAATAGACGAGATAACAGCAGAGAAAGAGTCCAGCAGCTTCCAGAGTATGCAGAAAGAGCATAGCATCATGAGAAACTGGTGGACAAGGAATGTCAGGAAAATAACTCCAGTAACATTCTCCCCCTTCTGGTTGAAACTGGTCAAAAGTGATGATGGGATGTGCCAAGAAGTAAGGGAGAACTAATAAATTTAAAATCCAATCCTTCTCCCAGATACAGGGAAACCGTACAGGCAAATTTATTATTTTCAAAGGTTACTAGACAAGCCCTTGTTTCTTACAACTGCAGCAGAGTTTCATATAGCGATGATTTTCAAAGACGACAAGATTCTAACTTGGCTTTGAACTGTTCTCTCTGACAGACAGGATATAGAGTGCCCCGAGACGCAGACAGCTTCAGAGTGCACCTTACTTGAGTAACTGTAAGAAAAACAGAAATCTAGATGCAAAATTACAGCAGTGGATTTATCTACTAATATGTAGCCAATGTGTTCTAAAATTCATGAAGCTTCAGAAAAAGAAACATGCCTGGGGACCTGTTTCTTCTTCACACAGCTCTATTTTTAAATACTAGTTTCTGTTTGGTGATAATGTTTTAACTTAGACTATTTTTAAAATCTTCAACAGTACGCCATATGACAAGGACTATTACAAAAAATGAAACAAATAATGTAATCCCATTGAGTGAATGGAACTCATGCACACACACACAAAAAACAATCATGTAAATAGCAGAGTTAAGGGATTTATAAATAGCAAAATCTTTGAATAAAGTATATACATTTTTAGGATTTTTCTATAAACATATATATATAGTGCTCCTAGGAGAAACAAGTAACTGCGTTCTACATCACAATTTTGAACATTAGATTAATTGATATTACTCTAAAGGCCTTTGAGTTTTTCTTATGTAAGTACATCCTATACAGTAACACTTGCAAAGCTGCCATTTCACATTAGTTCCACTCTCAAAGTACAAAATCTCATCTTTTCACATTACTGTTCAATAGCCTGCAGAGCAGTGAACAGGAAAGCAGGCGATGCATGCTGAAATAATAAATGCTATTACAATATGGAATTTGCATATGGAGTATTGCACTTCACCAAAAGATCTACAAATACAATGAGAGAAACTGGCCAAGAAACCATCCATGACATTTCCATTTGCAACCATGCCTTGGGCCTTTAGATGTACACCAATTAAAAGCTACGTTAAGATAAATTGCTTTTAAGAAAAGGAGTAACATTTTGTTTCAACAATAAGACTTTTTTTTCAACAATAAGACAATTACAGGTTAACAGGACTGTCATATCATAACAGATAAGGCCAGACACCATATGATTCTGAGTACCTCCTAGGAAGCACTGTGCACTCAACTCTCACGTCTTTAAAGATTATGTTAATGTGAAATGAGTTTGTTCAGTACCCATCAAAAGCACTCAGCATTTCATAAGGTCAAGCCAATGATGACCAATTCAAAATATATAAAACCATTCCACACTAGTAGTAACCATATCCATTCAAAAATGGATGCTAAATTGATGATGCTCAGAAAAAAAAATACCAAAAGGGCACACATAATTGTGAATATTTTTTAAAACTAATTTTGCTTTTAAAACCCCATAATACTCTGTTTAAATACTTCTGGAGTAAGTTTCAAATGCAGAAACAATTGGCAGTGAATTGATTAAAACAATACTGCCAAAAGTCTCAATCACAAAATGATCATGGGCTGAAAGATCAAGATTAACAAGTACTCAGTTGCCCCCTTTGGGTTTTGTTGGTCTTTTCTCAAATAAAAGCTCTGTTTTTTGCCATTTTGAGAAAAATGTTGTCATTTTTTAAAGTTGCAGTTAAAAAATCCCAAGTAGAAAACTCAGGGATGTAGTAGCACAATTTATTCTCCACCCCACCCCACCCCCAAGACAAAGCTTTTTTCACACCAAACCGAACATCAGCTGTTCCTTTAAAGCATCAAAGGGACAAAATGAAGGTCACCACGCTGTATACTACTTCCCTTGGGATGTTTGAATGTTACCAAGCTGAACATATTAAGATTACCNTTTTTTTTTTTTTTTAGAAATCCCATGCTTTGGTGCTTATTATTAAAAGAAAATTCATTTCACATGCCATGTGCTAGGTAACGATTGCGTGTCACGCAAAAGACAGTTTTCCACATTTAGAATTGCTCACAACGAAGTCCTGAGGTAACTGCCTTTTTTCTAGGCAACAATAATACAGTTCCCTTTGACTTTTAAACATCCTTTTACAACCTACACTAGTATATGCAACTTGGAGCAGTCAAAAATGATTATCAGTTGTTCCCAAAAATGGGATCTGTCCAGTTGATTTTTTTTTCTTTTTTTTATGATAAAGGCTCAGCAGAACGGGCTAATTTGGGTGCAGTGTCTTCTAACGGAGCTTCAACCGAATTCCCCAGGTCTCCATTTTCATGTCCATCAATACTTGGTTTCTTATCAAACACTGCAAATTAAAAATAAATTTTATTTAAGGAAGAGAAGCAATCTTGGGAATCACAGATCAGTGAGCCTTACTTCAGAAACTGGAAAGCTTACTGAAAAGATTACTAAAATAAGAGCTAAAAGGCTTTTAGAAGAATACAACAGGAAAACAGGAACTGTTTCTACACTTCTCTGATCTAAAAAAATATATATTTGAAGAAGTCAACAAAATAATGGATTAATGGGAATCAACTAATCCTAGACCATAATCAGAAAAAAGGTGAGAATAAATTTGACTTTCAACTTGGAAAAGAAGCTAAAGAACACAAAAGTTAATTGAGTTGTATCTAAGTAAACCAGGCCAATGAGTGAGGGACCCACCAAAAGAGCTGACAGCCTAGTAGTAGGTTAATTGAATTAACAGAAGATTAATTTTAAAATGAATATAAAAACAGCGTATTCTAGAAATTGGTTTGCATATTGAGAATTCAGAATTAAAGTGCATGTAACACTTTTTAGAAAGCTTACCTTGTGATGGCTTGACATCCACATTTCCTTCTTTCCTATTAGAACTTGAATTTGCACCTTCTTCCAATTCATCAAGATACAAACGATAACGGTGTCCACTCTCATCCTCATATTCTACATTTTCATCATCTGAATCTACTTCTGGAGCAACATATACTACTTCAAACTCAATTTCGCCTCTCTAAAATGCAATCAAAATTACAAATTTACCTACTGCACAACTACATAATAGGATTACTGTGTTGAGCTAGCCTACTAAAACAAGTACAACTTGACCGTTGAGTAAAATGAATATTTTAAATATGCACCTGAATTAAGTTTTTATCGATTAAAGAAATGCAGCTCTATTGCTATGATTTACCAAAGTAAACTACCTAAATTTCTTAGTTGTGTGCTAGTAAGTTTAAAACAGTAACTTCTAATAAGTAAGTTTTCTGATAAATTAAGTGCATCTATTAATTATCTGAAAACAAGAAACAATGCAGCAAGAAAATTCTAGACCACAGAGCAACATTGTTTGGCTGGAGACGATCACTCATAAAAAAATAAAACAGACATCACTAAATAATTATTTCTGTGGGGACAACATAACAACAAGACCTCCATTAGCCTTATTGAAGGATCATTAGCCAATATGTGGATCTAACTGAACCAGTACTGACCCAGCCCTTTCTCCTTAGACTTCAAGACATAACAAGATTAAGCATAGGTGATATAGCTTCAGGAATCATTGTATCTTAGCTTAGCATAATTACTGCGCTTGACAAAACATCAATATCCTAGGTAATTCCACAGGTAGAATAAAGGAAGCATCTAAATGTGCCCACAGATAAAAGTGTAACTCACTTGTTGGGAAAGAATAGTTACAGCTTCTTTATGTTTGGCATCCCTTAGATTCACTCCATTTACTGCCAGAATAGCATCACCAACATGCAGTCCTCCACATCGATCAGCAGGTTGTCCAGGATGGATTTCAGAGATCAGTATTGGAACACCATGCTCCTTCCCACCCTACAAAAATAAGTATGTTTTGACTGAGCTGTCCATTAGCATAACATCAACATTTTAGTACTTGCTCTTTAAAGCACTTATTTCAGCTTTTAGTGCAGAAAATTAGAAAGCCTTCTTTAGATAAGAAGAATGCATGAGATGCTTCCCTTAATTCTTCTCCCCCCAAAAGAAAAGTGGACATATTTCACATATATACTCAAAGAGCAGTAGGAGACAATTCTGAATATAACAAGTATCAAAATCACACATAAGCTGATGAGACAGCATCAAAACCTCATATAATAAAAATAATAAAAAGCATATCAGATAACATTAATTTGCAAGAAGCAATATTCATATTTGGAATAAAAGTGTAACAGTTAAAATTTTCAAATTTTGGTGTAAAAAGTTAAAACAGCCCTTTTATATACATATATAAATAAATATATATATTTATATTTTTACTTATAAAGGTGTGAGATAACAATATTTTTAAAAGCTATTCTACAACCACAAGAGCTAAGCTTTGAAAGTTAGTTCTCCGTCTGTTTCTGCTCCTCTAAAGACTTAAGACAGCTAGAATTCCCCACTGGCTAATTTGCTAAAGGGTCTAAAGCCTAAATCTATTTCTTAATACTTATTTAGTCTTTCTGAAATCATTAGTTTTACATAAATCAGCAGTTAACTATTTCCTATTCTATCAACATGAGTTGTATTCTTGATAGCGACTGATTTGCATAACGCAGCCCTATGCTTTTTCATAAATGCTAACAACAGATTCACTGTTCCTCATATTTTACAAAAGTCCAAACACAAATTTATGATCGTTTCTTCTGTATCATGGAAAATAAATGCAAGTATTTACTGTGATTGAGATTCCTAGTCCTTCATGGTCGTCTTTAACTAGCAGAACTTTTCTGATTGGACCAACACCTTGACTCTTCTTTAAAGCATCTGGATCCTAGTTTGATGAACAAAAATAAAGCATAAATATAAGTGTGTGAACCAAGAAGTGCTGTATTTCTGTGTTTTCTTTTTTTAATTGTAGAAAGGCAGTGTATCAGCAACAGAGTTTTAGAGTAGCTCCAAGCCGGACAAACTTAGAATTCTCCTTCAGAAGAGAGGCTATGAAATAAGAAAAAGAAATTCACTGTGTGTTCCTGACCAGAATAATTATTTCAATTATTTCAACATCGAATGACGCACAACACAGAACTTAAAAAAAGGAAATCAGCCACATATTAAAAATATAAAGGGACTACAAGAAGGAATGCTGATCTCTGCTGAAAATTATATGACATATTATAATTTAAAACTAATCAAAAGATAAAAGAAGATGCAATAAAGTCCCAAGGAAGGGGTTGCTTGCTTGACTTTATTTTTATTATGATAAAAACAAAACAACCCAAAAGCCATTCAAATCAAATCTAACGAAAAGACCAAGTAAATAAAGGTATTTATTTTGCTTTTGTTAAGCTTCTGTTGCCATTCTACATACCCTCACAACTGCACATACACATATTCACCCACCAATACTTCATATGTAATTACCAACATGAGCAGTAATCTGACCAACTAAAGTATTCAGAACAGGTCAAAGTAATCCGCTTTCTGGAAAGTCTGTCTCTATGCACTGAACCCTAGGCTGATAAACAGTTCATGTGCCAAGGTAGGTAAGGTGAGTTCTACCGTGGCCACCACAGTGAAATGCCTTTTAAAGGTTTTATTTTAAGAAGCACCTTCCAAGGGAAAAAAATTCAACTACTTTACAGAGTGTCAAGTGAAGCACTTTGCGCTTTTTTTAATTCAATAATAATTGTCAGCTCAACTCAATCCTACAATGTTATTCTTCATGGCTTTTTTCTAAAATTTGCCCCACATTCTGAAATGTAGGTAACAAAAAATATGCTGCTAAATCCATATGTATACACATGCATATCAGAGATTCAATTTTAAAAAGAACTGAGTGTTCCTAGGTAAGTAAATGGAATTGTAGCATCTCTCGTGGCCATTATGGAGACATACTGCTCAGGAGGAAACTGTCCTTTAACATATAGAAGAATGATTTATTTAAAAGTGACATATAAAAGAACACAATATTGAAGTGAGAGAAAACAGGAAAATGAAGAACTAACTCAGCTATTTCCCATAAATCCTGGAAATTACTGAGGAATGGTTCGCCATTTCAGCTTACATGTCCTGGTGGCGCTTGCATTGGTCGTTTTAGATCATTCCGACCCCGACAGGCTCTAATAACAGTTTTGTGACGGTGAAGGTGTATTTCTGCCTCAAGTTGATTCCAGAGCTTGTCATGAGCAGGTCCCTTCATATCGCGGCCCAGTAACTGAATCTGCTGCACCCTACACAATGACAAAAAGTAAGTAAGTAACATGCTATATCACAACTGAAAATAAAGGCACTGTACTACTCATATCTACATCTGGCTACAACACACAGTCATGCATCAACTAGTGCAAGTGCAATAACTGTGCACGGAATTGCAACAGTGCTGAGCCTGTTAAACAAACATGTATGTGCATATATAGACTCTTCCTAAAAGCTTAAGGACTTGTAGATTCATCTAACTTGCAATATCCAGAAAAGCTTAAAGCACATGACTGTACTTTGTAAAGTGAGGGATTTCAGGTTTCTTCCTTTTGCTGTATTAACAGCAAATACAAGATTTTTATTTATCTATATGCCTTCCTACTTACTCTTAACTTTAGATGTGCCTCAGGAGCTCCAGAGGGAAAAAAACACAAGGCTGGGAAAAATGGCCATTTTATGACTGTGTGACAGAATACATGTCAGACAAAATACATATGAACTTGCAAGAACGAGGAGAAGTAAATGGTTGGGCTCCCCCATGACCAAAGGGACAAACCCTGTTCTCAGAAGCCTTAAGGGACTATCTTGTTTATCACAAAATGAAACCATAACAGAGGCACGCTTTAACATAAGAGAATAATTATTGTAAAATTTTTATAAGAGGAAATTCAAATCTAGCTCTAATAGCAGCAAGGGTCTCAGACCCATGGTAAAGGAAAGGAAATCAAATTGCTAACCCAACAAAAACATATTTAGTAGTGTTTATGGCAAGACAAAAACTAACTATTTCTGAATTGCTGCATGAACACCTCTAGCAAATTAATGGACCATGGGATGGCTAATACAACAACATAGAGGTTAAGACAGCTGCAGAACAAGGCCAAAGTGACAGGTTATGTTCAGTCAGATTTGGAACTGCAGCAGCAGGGACAATGAACCTGCCTGGAGAAACTGAGGCAGTACAGAAAGCCATCGTCCATGGCATTCTGAGGAGATAAAAAGACTACTCAGAGTGTGGGACCTGCCAGACAGGATCAATGCTGCAGACCACGGCTTCTGAGAATTAAYTGTTGTGGAGGCAACCATCATCTCCAACCCACCTCAACACATAGGCAGCCTGACCTGGCCCCATGCTGTCAGTGTTAGTGCAAGGCCTCATGCCTTGCAGACCTTAGTGGGTTGGGTGAGCTCAGGAATCTGAGAGTGCTTATCATAACTTTGGCACTGTGCTGCTAATACTGACCATGATTGTATGCTGCTAAGTTTATTTTAGTTATTCACTGCCAATTATCACAGGTAATCATGTCATAGTTATATTGTAGTCATATGCTGCCAAATTTAAACAAGCATACCTGACATCCCTGTTTCTGCTATTGCCATGCCTGAGTTATCATAGTTATATGTTATAGTCTAGAAGTTATTAGAGACCATGACATATATACTGCAGATAGTCAGAGTTTCTCTTCTTATCAGATCATACCTCTGCACACTTTTCCTCCCTGCTAACAATTTTAAAAGCTAAGGACACAAAGGATTAGAAAACAAACCACAAATAACTCATTCTTAAAAATGCAGTAATGAAGACTTTGTAACAGGATTATTTATGGAGAACTTGTCTTTTAAAATTTCTAAAGATAACTAACAGAATGTGTGACTGGCTTCATTCTGGTCACTCTCTTAGATTAAGCCCTAAGAAGACAATAGTGCAACACCTATCAACATGGTCAGTCCAAAGCCTAGGAAAAAAGAAAAGTTAACAGATGCTACTAGGAGATGCTTGCTGCAGTTATAAAAAGGAGTGAACAAGAAAAAGTTTGGTTTATAATCAATAATAGGACAAAAAAAAAAATCTGCTTATATCTAACTCTTCCAAGGTGTAACTTGTATATATATTGTTGATATTTCCATGGTGTCAAGAAATGCTTGGATCAGGACAGATTGTATTATACACTAGGCAGTACAAAAGAACCCCTTTATCAACAAAAAAAGAGAAAGAATCCATGCTAGGTACACAAATTGACTCTACACACCTTCCAGCTAGTTCCTTATCTAAGTACTTGGCTGCCAATCTCGCTCCATAAACCTCTGCCTGAAGCACAGCTATGTGTCGACGAAGTGCTTCATTTTCCTTCCTCAGCAACTTCACCTCAGCTTCCAGTTGAGCTTCTTTCACTTTCTCTTTCTTGTTAGCTTCAAGTTCTCTCTCCTTTACAAAAAAAGGAGAGAAAAAAAATTGTTGAAGAGTTTTCACTAAAGTTATTAATGGAAGAGCATTTACTGTTTCTGCACACCAGCATGAAATAACTCTCCTGACTATAGGAGATGCAGTATCACAATGCAAAAATTATAGTTCCTTTATGATAAAGGCATCTTATAATGAGCCACAGGACTCTCAAAATTCAAATTACATACTTCCTCTAGAATAATTACATTAAATTTTTTTTCTTCCTCTTCCTTCCACCCCCCCCCCCAAATAATTTGGAAGGAGATTTTCTAGAAGACTTAAGTGCCCAATCTCACTAAAAGTCAATGGGAGCTAGGCATTTAACTCCATAAATTTAGCTTTTGAAAGTCTTACCTATAAACAAAACTAAACCCAAAGTCTTCTAGAGCAAAGATCCTATAATATCTGATTACGCTTTAAAATTAAAGTGATTAAAATCAGAATGCATTACCACACACTAAGAAATATTTTGATGTTCAAATACTTCGTATGAGACCAAAGGTACAGTTTGTTTTTTCAAAACATAAAAAGACATGGTCGTCAAGAATATGACAGACAGACAAAGGCAACTAATTATTTGAAAGAAACTGGTAGCCACACCTTTTAATTTTGAAGATTATTGGAGTTTGATTTTCAATAGTAGTAATATGGGGCATATTCTTCCACATGTACATATCTAGACTGACCCACAAGTATCAGCCTCAGGACATGCCCTTTCAGAAAGGTGTCAGAAGCAACTGCTTTCACATGCGATATACTGTATCTGCCTGTACCAGCGCACTTAGACTGGCTCAGTGAAAAATCAGCTGCTTGCTCCTCCATTACTATTCCTCCCCTGTGTTAAACTAAGGTATTTCAACAAATACACTTTGGAGGAATTTACAGTTCATGAGAAGTTGCCCAAATAAAACTAGACATCTGTCACTGAAATGTGAATTAATAGCACATAAAAGTTTAATGACATTAAGGAAAGGAGATGCAACCTTCATAAATCAGATGAAGCAAACACACCCATCCTTATGAAATGATATCACTCATAGATTCTGCGTTTTGGAGCTGGGGGCTGGAGGGAAAATATCCAAAACATTCAAAAACTATTACTTGTAAAAGTCAAATATGTTTTCTAGTTGACAAAAATCCTTCATAGACAACCATCTTACTTAATGCTCAAGCCTTGCACTAAACAGCAGCCAAAGTACATCATCTCAGTACAGGTATTCTTAATAGAGCAGAGCTTACTCCTTCTGAACAGACACTCACAGGAAGAAAAGATGCTATGATCCCCCACTGCCAAAAGAGCCTAGTGTTTAGAGCACCCATCCAGCGAAGCGGGGGACGTGGGTTCTAGGTTTGTTTCATTCCTAAAGGATTCAAACAGTCCTGAAAATACCAGACTTCAGACTAGTCTGACTTTGACCGGGGACAAACTCTTTAACTTGTTGAAATGATATCACTGCGAAAAAGAAGTGGAGTTATTTGGTACTGGGGGATGGAAGGAAGGAAGAAGGAAGTCAGCTACCGCAGCCAGAGGTCTGCACTCCGCTCCGGGGAGAGGAGGCCTTGCATTCGACACTGTGCTCCCAACATTATTTTCATTCTTCTTATGACCCCTTAGCACAAAATGCATATATTGCAGGGAAAGACACTAATGGTAGTGCTTCTTCCTGTCACATGTAAGAGGCAAAATTTAAGTAGCTCAGATATCATCCTTACTTTTTCCTGTGTTCAAATGAGACATTCATACAACAACAGAGAAAAGATTATTTTAAAGATAGCAGAGTAGCTATAAAACCATAAAATACTTTGAGGTGATCAATATTCTTTTTAAATTATTTAAAAATGATTTTTAATATGATCAGATGTCAAGGAAGTGTTCTGCAAGTCTGTATGTCTTTAAAACAATTATTTTCCTGCAAACAATCAAGGAAGCAAAGGGTTTCTACTCTGTGGTCCAGCCAGGAACATTTCCAAGTTAGACTCCAAAGACCACAAAAATAAAGTCAGAGATTCTACACATGAGGATACCTACCCYGACAAACTAAAGAGAAATTAGTGCAAAACAGCTTCATTAAAAAACAAAACAAAACAAAAAAACCCACACACCACACTAAGAAAGCTATCCTCCTTCATTGCTTTTCTCATGAAAAAGAAATTATGGAAATACAAGTTACTCCCATAGTGGTCAATCCTAGACGGACAGAAAATCTACAGTACATTATCTTTTCCAATACCCAAAGCACTAGAGTTAATGGAACTAATAAGCACACTATTCTGCAAAATCTGCTTTTGAGAAGAGCATGTTTGATTACTTGTATCTTTTGTATATGGTTTAATATCACTTTTACAGAGTAGGGGGAAAAAACACAGCAAATCAGGAAAACAGTAAAGGCATAGGATCTATTACTGTTCCCTTTGAATAATGGGAAATAGCCATAAAAAAATTAAGCTCCCCATAATGTGCTTTTGAAAACATTTAGAGTACCTAAAGAGTACTGGTACCAATTACACTATTAGACAAATAAAATCAGGAGGTGCTACTGAAGAAGCAACAGGACAGAAACAAAATTCTATAGAATTGGCAAGACAAATCTGTTATCAAATTGTAAATATACTTATTCACTTATCCAAACCTGGACATAAAACCATTAATATGGCTGGTATTATCACATTCGAGAAATTAAGCAAGGTTGATCCTACCTTCCCAAGAGAAGTATTTTCACAATACACAGGTAGGTATTTGTAGATATTTGCCAGCAAAACAATTCTGAACTTGACGGACTTTAGTATCTCCCTTATCTCTTAAATATTTTTATCAGATTAGATGAATGGAGTGTATTAAACAGTTGCACATAGTGGCCAAGAATTGCCTAGCATATTGCTCAGGAGGAGTGGCACTAAGATTGCTTGAAATCACTGCCATTTCACTTCCTGCAATTTTCATATGGACCCAGCTGCAGACCAGGTTTGATCCCATAAGCACATTAGAAAACCTGGCACACAAAGCCATTTTGGTTCTGTCCTTTGGGCTGGGGCTTGTCCTGACAGCAAGACAATTTTTTCAACAAAACCCCTTTTGAACTTCAAGACACACTCATAAGCCAAGAGTTTGGGCTAATTTACATTTTAAAAAATAGAAGTTTCTAAAATTATACCAAGTCTCACTACTGTAATGATGGATGGGGCTGTTCTAATTCACATCTGCCAGCAGCCAGAGGGCAATTACAAAAATTCAGGAGTGCCGAAACACTGGACTGCCTCTGCCAAATACTTGAGCTGTTAGAAGGGTCAGAGTTCAGACATAAAGTTAGTTTTACAGCAGCTGGGGAGTTCATATACAGGTACAGAGTTCCTGTAACATTTGCGTTAGCTATATACAGACTGCTACGACTGCATCAAGTTGCTCTAAATATTATAGGTCCATTGGTTGTTTAAGTATTCTCTTTTAGAACATCTTTTACTTGACCAGAATTTAATCAGATATATAAAGGTACACTATTCAGACTCAACACTCCATTTTCTTTCTCACTGGATATTTTTGTGCTTTAGTTACTGAATAAAAATTCATAAAATAGAACTTTATAATGTCTTTGCACATAAATTATTAGGAGTTACCAGTTTTCTACTCAGAAACAAAGCTTCAGAAATACATGAGTTCCTTGACGTATCTGAAATACAACTTGAGAGAAGAATTACAACCTCCCCCAGAAAACTGATTTGCTGAAGTGATCTAGGATATTTGCTTAGGCAACCAAATGTCACATAGCACACTTTACACAAGGAAAAGTTGACAAAAAAGATATAAAGTATGATATATAAAATATTTCATATTGCACTGCTAGATGTGTACATTATTTATGTTTTATAAATTGTAAAACAGATTAAAATTTTGTTGAGGTGTAGCAAGAACAATCTTTCAGAATGTCAAGTTGTCAGTAATAAACAAATAAAGACTTATGAAAGAGACCACTAAAACCAGTAAAACAGAACAACAAACAAACAAAAAAATTTTTTCACACAGTATCTTGTCAACTTACAAGAAGACTGAACAAGACAGATCTGTTTTGCCAGTTTCTAAGGCCAACATATATAAGTCGCTGCACAAAACAAAGCACTGTTTTAAACATAAATAAAGGCAATCAGAATACTTACCATTTCTTCCACAGAAAGGACAGACTTAAGACAGAAGAGAGTTTCATAATTAGAGAAACAGGCAATGGGAACTTTAAGAAAAAGCAATAACATGAATTCTGAAAGAAATGTACCAGCTGATTTTGTATGTCATTACTGGGGATTAAAAAATAAGCACAATACTGTAATCGTACTTAGTGGCAATTTTGGTATTATGCAGTGGAAATTATTATCAGAAATTTTAACCTTATTGTAGCACTGAAAACAGTATTTTCCCCTAAAAATACAAGGAATCACTATAAAGAATAGCAGGATAACATGAAAAGTATTGTAATATTTTAATGAGAAGAAAAGCTCCTCTTTCAAACAAAAGACTGCAGATTTACTTCTTAGCTCTTCTGAACTTAAAACAGGGGGTTTAACTGATGGATAAATAACATATGCAGCAGTTTTTTGAAAGGATCATAAAAATATAGTTTATAATATAATATTTGCTACACAGAAAATTGATTTTTCTTTTCAGAAAGGATAACAGGATATGTATTACAACAGAGACATGAAGGATGGAGAAAGGTAGCCAAAAAGATATATGAACTGCAAAACAGGAGAAAATTTCAACTAGGCAACTTTATATTCTTACAAAGTCACATTATCGTGCCTGGACTAACCAATATACCACTCCTGAAAAGGGATTCAAACTAAACTACATGATGCTATCAATTGCTTAGTAACCTGAAACATTTAAAAAATGTCTCAGTTTACCACTGTGCACAATTTCACAATTCACAAAGTATACATTTAAATTAAGAGTCTACATGTAACAGAAAAGTGGTTGTAATTAAAAAAGAAGCAGGAAGTTAACTAGTATAGAACATCATTTCCCCATCACAATTTCTGTTGATACTATCTCTCTTTGTCCTCAGAGAATTTCTGACTGCCAGAAGGTCAACACTGAAGTTTTTATTTACTTAAAGCTCAGACTTCCTAGGTTTGATTGTCATTTAAGCAGTTTCAGTTTTCCTTGCTTAAGCTGTCCAGACCTTTATAGTTTTCTCTATTTAGAACAGCTTAAAGAGGAGTTTCTCTCCATTAAAACTATGGAATCCATAAAGGCAACGTAAAGCAAACTTAAAAGATAAGTCCTGAGGTTTATAAAAAAAGAAGCACTCTATGGAATTATGGTGAAAATGTCAGATTAGCCTTTTAATAAATTCAACTTCAACATAGACAAAATCCCAAACAATAGAAGAAAAATGTACTTCTTATTCTCAGCTGTGGGAAAAGACTCCTGTCACTAGCACAGAGATTTAATATATCTTTTAAAATTGCTTATAACAAAGTAGGAACATTAAAAATGAAAACATTGTAAGTATAACTCTCTGTGTCACTCAGAAGTTAAGTCTCACTAAGCTTATTAAAACTTAGGGACCTGAAACATTCCTAAATTTGGATAAAAATATTTACTTCATGTAAGTGTGCAAGCTAACACTTACAAAATACGTGGTGATATTTAACTGATATTTAGTTACAGATCCGCAAAAATTAATGATAGTTCTATAGAAACTTTATCAATCATTTCTTATTTGCTTAAGTTATAATTTGGAATAGAATAAATTATGTACAGATAATCCAGAATATGTCACTCCAATACTGAACATGCAAATATTTAGACCTAAGTACATATAAAACACTTTATGCCTACATAAATTATTATGTAATTATAAATAAGTTCAGTCCTGCATTAGATATTTTAAAAATATTTTAGATACCCATTCAATAAAACCAGTTCTAAATCCCAATTAATTTTGTTTTGTAGTATGTGTTCGGATATACAGTGCTTCTGAATATCATATATTTGACAGACATGCTCTAATTCAACTGTAGCTTTTGGATCTGAAATAGGAAGGATTCAGTTTAGTCTGTTAATCAGTGATCAGCACAGATAACCTTTAAGTTTTACAATCTATTATTGTTTCAGTGTGCATTAAGTAACGATGACCTAGCAGAGGCAACTAATCTAACGTTCCATGTATGCTGGGACTAGCTATTTGGAATAAATCTGCGAAGCAATTTTAAAAAACAGTCAGACACCTAGACTTTGAGTTATGCCCACAGTCAGAAGCCACAACCTCTACAGAATTACTTTACTTTTCTATTTAAAAATGTCTCGGTGTTAGAGCATGAAATTGGGTTGTGTCTAGTAACGAGGTAGTTTTTCATACTCTGGTTATCAGTCAATTACAATTACTTGCACAGATATTTATATATTGGCTACCGTTAACTGCTGGTGGTTTTGTGAAATTTGCAAGTTCTTCAGAACCGCTCCACTAAATTATCACTGGTCTGCCATGTTCCTTTCTGATAGTCCACTGAATGTAGGAAGGGACAGGATAGTGGACGGATAGCAGATGTATCTGCAGCATTCTGAATGAGAAAGCCGGACAACAGAGAGAGGACTGTGACACCATCTACCCTCTCTGTGTATGGCAAAAAAATCCCATTCTTGCGCCTATCAGAGTATTGCTACATAAAAAAAAGACATCACTTTAGGCTTTTTTATGATACTTTACATTTTGTTGTATTTTTATATTAGAAGCTATTGTCTTTTTTAACTTCAGTCTCTGTAAAAAAATTCTAAACCATCAAAATATTTTTTTATTTTACTTCAACAAATTTAAATTTACTAAGAAAACAGTATATGTAAAAATAGCATCTTACATTCTTAATTCATTATTCTGATGTTACTTAGATTATTTTAACCGTTGCTAACAACCAACTGTAAATGTTATTTAAAAAGAAAAAGCTAATTCTCTCCAACCTTCTTAAAGTTAAAATTTGCAGTCAGTCTATTTGCATCTTCCAAGGAAGAACTTCAGCAAGGAAAGGAAGTATAACATAATCCTCCATTCAATCCCCCCATACTCACCAGTTTTGCCTTAATAGTCCCAGAATCAACACTCTGACCAGTTTTGGCATGCAGCTGAAGCTGAACGGCGTGGAGTTGCAAAAGCTGATCATGCACTTCCTTTTCCAGTACTGCTTTTTCTGCCTGAGTTTCTGTCAGTTCAGACTTCAGATCAACTAACTGTGCCTGGAAGACATAACCCATCATAGTAATCAGAGCAGTGATTAAAATGGGGTCATCAGACCTATGATACATAGATACATTTGCTGCTGGTACATATGTGCTACACACAGTGTTAATAGAGGTAAGAGTACACTCTGGCACAAGTTCGTCTGTAGCCCTGCTTAAAGGCGGTATCATTAACAGGCCTTTCTCCTCCCTAACTGCTACCACATTTGTTCATCCACAAACACAGTGTCAAACAATCATACCGCTGAAAATAACAGTAGCCAGGTTTTTCTGATGCAGGCAACAGGGTTTTTCTGATGCTGATGTCCAYGCTGAAATAGGGTAACTGCATTTAACCTACAACAGGATTTACAACCATAGCAACGTAAATTCAATTTAAAACTTAAATATGATGAAATCTTTTTTTTTTTTTGAAAAAATTCACTACAATTATTAATGCAATGCTGAAATAAAATAAGCCAATTTACAAGTGGTCTATTATCATCAGCTTAACTGCAACAGTCAATGAACCGGGCAAACCAGAAGCCATGAATTAAAATGCCACTGAAAATGTGCCTGTAGAAAACCACAGATAGTCGTTAACTCTAAAAATTGGTTATGAAACATTTCACATACAGTTTACATGCAGCATTTCTATCTGGAATAACAGAACAATTCCAAACATACTTACCAGGCTACTACTTATCCTTAATTTCAAGTGGCATTTTATAAGATAAACTACACTTATACAAGCTTTGAAACTAGTATTTATCCAAGGAAACACAGAAGATCTCAGGGGAAAGGAATTTTAATCACACTTTTTTTTTTTTGGTAAACTCCCAGATTTTTTTTTTTGCTTCAAAGCAAGTTAAAGGCAAAAAGGAGAAGTCACTGATTCTTCAAAAAAAGTCTCTCACATGAAAGCAGTGTATTTTAGATATTTTAATAACATTATACAAATGTATTTTCACACTGAATATCAAATTGCAAGCCAACACTCAACCATTTAATTAAGTAAATCACTGCTTTAAGAGATAAAGTAAAAAAAAACAGGAAGGATTTGACCATCAGTGGGGAGTACTTATTGGGTCTAACTTTAGGTAACTAATTTAGATGGACAGCTTGCTTAAGCTTCCAGCATAATTATCACACATAAGTAGGCTCTTGCAGAGGTGATCCAGAGCACCTAAATTAGAGTGCAATCGGATGAGACAGGTCAAGCCAATGTCCAGCTTACTGCTGCCAAGAAGAAGGATCTCCCTTATCTCCCCCAGCTTTCCCCCCCTCACCAAATGCCTCAGGAACCAGGATGGGAAAAATCCCTGTCAAGGAGCTCAGCTGACTTCAGACCCTACTCCCAGACTCCCAGAACTCAGAGCAGAATCGCCCATCTCTCTCCATCCACTTTGATGGAGCCTGGACGGAGAAGCCTGGCATTTCATTTGTGCCCAAGATGGGGCTGCACACACTTCCTCTTTCTGACTTCTGGAGTGACAAGAAAACTTGAATAACCTGCAAGCTCTCACAGAACGCTAAAGCGGAAATCACCTTCTACAGTGAACTAGTATTTAAAATACTATGAAGCCATATCACTTCAGTGAAATGGGCTACTTACAAAACTATACTGTTCTCCCTAATAACTAGCCATTGCTGAAGTCTCTCAGCTATGGATATTCTACCCTCAAACACAAACACACACCTGAACTAAGGTAGCTAAAAGATACCATCAGCATAAAAGGCAATGATATAGGATAGAGCAGATGACTAAAACCTTAATAATGACGGCAGAGTTTGACCCATTCACAATTTTACATGGGCAGACTATAATGATATTGGTTCTACTAAAAAAAACAAAAACAAAAAAACCCAAACAAGCAAACAAAAACACCATTCACTGATATCCTCTTCCTTTCAAAAGGGTGCTAACAGTTAATATAGTAAGTTTTGTAACTTATTATACACACATACATTTTAATTCAAAATGCCTGGGTAAGCAGAAGGTAGCAGAACAGAAAAGTTGCACCCATCTAACGTTGTCCAGCCACACCTTGTAAATTTGACATAAAAGGAACAAACCAGTGTTCAGGCATCACAATAACATTTGTTTCTCTGTGCAAACTGTAAAGTGGTGAGAATGATAGCTATCAGTTTTGCAACATGAGTGATGCTCCAAAGGGGTCAAAATGAGACTGTCAAACTCACAGTAAAAAACAATATTCTGTATAAGACCTAATATTTAAAATCATATTGTGCTGTTTTAATAAGACCAAAAAGAGAAAGTTTGTGCATCACAAAAATGCACATGCATCTGTGTGCGCAACACGGAAATAATCTATTTACATATTATAAAAGGTTATAAATCCATCCCAGAAACAGATGTAGACAAGAGTCACACCCAAAAGGAAGTGCTGGTATCAAACCTTGTGATCTACTTCTGTGAAGGCTGATTATAAATCTTTACATTATTTCATAGAAGTTCCACCTTTTGCAGCCTGGCCAGCTTATCTAATTCTCCAGACCAATGTAATACAACTAGCATGGATATCAACTTCTAATACTGTAAGATATTTTAAATACGACAAGTAATGACAGCCCTTTATATTACTCTTCCTAGCAATGTTCTTTATCTACAATTCCTCAATTCTGCTACAAGAAAATCATATGAAAAGCCCACTAGAAAATTAACAGCTCCACATGCAGTTTTGGAAGATATTCAGTAGAAAATGGGGGGGAGGAGGGGGTCAGTGGACAGAAGGATGAGCACGACCAGGAACTATCAATACGCTCATTCATTCTGCAAGCACCACTTGCTGCACCAGGCAGGGCTTCTACGGAAAGCGACGGTGCCAGATCATGCAATTATAGTGTTTCAATTTGCATGAACGTAACAAAGATAAACAAAGGTTACATAGGCAACTGTACCAATCTTTTAATTGGCAGATTTTGGGGAAGTAATCTATAACAAGACTGTCAAAAGGAGAGAGGCCATATCATATTGTGAAGGTCACCTGGGACTGCTCTACAGTTTGTCAAGAAATCAGCTGGGAGCAGGAGCAATGAACACTCACCACAGGAGAAAGTTTACCTTCATGGTCAGATTTTAGAAAGAGCCACCAAACAGCAAATGGTAGAACAGAAATTTTCACAGGGAACAAAAAGGGGCTGGGCTTGAGGTGAGTTTTTATATTTAGTTTCATTACATCCTTTAAGTAACTTCCTGGTTCAATCAATCCAGCAGAATAAATATATGTAAGCCTTTCAGCCAACTAAAACTATAGAAAAGGAACAAAAATTAAGACTTTATAATAATAATACCACATCATGCAAAGGCAGAAAACGCAATTCTGAGTCCCATGGACACTGAAGAAGAGGGCAAATAGAAGAGTTATCTTACTGTCAACAAAGTTTCTGAACTTGAAGGAATTGCCCATGTCCATGGGCAGGAAATAAAAGGTCATTTATCTTATTCCACTAGAGCACTAATATTTTTTTATTTAAAACAGCATACAACTGGGCAGACTAGCAATTATCATGGAGCAGTTAACTGACTGCAAGGTAACACCTTGGTCTCTCTCTGCTAACTCATTTGTGAGTCCATACCTTAGGCAACACACAGTTAGTAACAGGGATTCACACTGGAGCATGGCTAGCAAAAGTATGATTTAATCATGAAAACATACATCTAGCCCTACAGCAGACAGATGGAGAGAGAGATGGAGAATCTAGCAGACTGGACACAAGACCCACAGGTATTTGCACAACTCCTTTCCTTTTCATTCTGACAGGTGTTAGCAAAGTCAGTGACTTCTGAGGTATTTTCAGCTCTGTCTCTGACTCACTGAAGTCTTGGATACTCTGCTCAGACCAAGATCCATAACTGGAATTAGGTGCCAGTGGTAATGGGAAGTGCCTCAGTCTGGGCGTTAGAGTACAGCCGAAAGCTTACTGAAGTCAATCAGAAAATCCCCAAGGGGGTTCTTTATTACAACAGGTCAGACCACTTATTTCAATGCTCCGCTTTTTCTTCATAACTCTTATCTATGGACAATGATCACTAAAACTTTCTGAAGTGTTCTGAGACCCATATATGTTTCGGTTCAATAGTGGCACCTAACTGAAAATACTGAGCAGTTATATAAATGAGTCAGTCTGGGAAAGCCTAAGAAAAAAGAACAGCATTCCTGACAGAATCACTTTTTTCTCCGAAGTAGCTTATCAAGCATGTTCTCCAATTTCTGAATAAATATATTTATATTTTTATTAATTTCTTTGTATTTACTGCTCCAATTATAATCCATTAAACTTTCATTTCAACTGTTTACACTATTAATTACACAAACTTTACTCATTGCTTTCCTACCTCTTTCCTCCTCACTGTTCTGAGGAAAAATAAACAAACCTTGATCTGTTTGGGGAGAAGGAGGAAGAGTAAGTCTACAAGTTGTTTCTTTTTTTCTTTTCTTCAAAGTACCAGTAAACAAATTCTATTTCAGAAAGCTGCTGCCTTAGATCACCACCACATTGGCCTATAATCAAGCTACCTTTAATCTCTAATAGAAAAGTCTACAATCTGAGTAAATTGCAGATCTTGGTCAAATTAATCAAAAAATGGAATGGAATATTCATCTTCCAAACAACTCAAAACACACGGATGATAACAGACAAATAGCTCCCAAAGGCTAACTAAATATTTACTCAATTTTTGATATATTATGCCATTTACCAGATGTTTTGTATTTCATAGAGATTTTACACCTATGTAGATTAAAACCAAATTTCATTTGAAATAGCCCAATAATTTTAAAATTACTCTTTTTTTCCTTAGAGGACAACAGACAAAAAGTCATGGCAGTAAACAACAGACAAATAATTACTCTGCAGAGCACTCAAAAATATTATTGCAAAAATTAAAAAGTTTCTGTAGACAAAACAGGCCAGACAAAAAGCGTTTCCCTTTCRGAATCAACAATTCTTATTTCCTGTTCAAGCAGTTATGAGGTATCAAAGAGTAATGTTCATATAAATGATTTTACAATAAAAATGCATTTTAAGGTGTCAATATAAAATCAGTTCAGTTTAATTGCTGGGATTGATTATATTTACAGTCATGTAGCTTTTGAAATCTTTTTAATTAAGAGAGAGAAGGTTTAGAGCCTTAGGAAAAAAAGTAAATATCACTGGGATCTCTTTGGACTATTTTATAACATATTTAATCATCTCTTCATAGGTGGTCCCACCTCTCAGAAAAAAAACTTCAGAATTACTCACCCATCCACCTGTACATTTTTCATAGAAAGGTGAGTGTTAAAACAGTTAACCAAAAATCATATATTTATAGTAGCTCAGATCTGTACTCAAGGATCCTATGCTAAGTGTTGTACATATACAGAATAAAAAAATGGACCTTGCCCTGGACAATTTACAATCTAAATATAAGAAGTAAAAGATGAATAAACATAACATGAAAGAGAAGGACAAGTATGGAGGTTATTTGTGTAGTAGGAAGTAGACAGATGGCATGCTAAAACCACGAGTTAACCATTTTTTCATAATCAATGCTGCAAAGGATAGCTTGAATGAGGAATTAGAAGGTGGCAATAACACGGCCTCTTAGACCCAAAACATCAGAGGAAGCACACACAGGATTACAAGGTTTTAGAGAGCCCAATGATGGCAACTAACATACTGTGCTGACAGGAAGCAATCAGCTTCTCAGTACTGAAAGCAAGGGAAAACAGTGGTTGGAGGCAACCAGGGAGGTGGCATTGTCAGAAAAATGAATGACAACTTTTGGCTTTGGGAGTAGCTTTTTCATTTTCTGAGTTATCATCCCAACAATTTCTGCAGTATGAACAAGAATTGTATTTGGGTTAACAGATACAAAAGAATATCTAAGACTTATCTATTGCCCAGACAGGAGGACCCAAAATAGGACCGAGTTGAAAACGAAAGCCAGGTTATAGGCCTGAATTCCCTGTCTATCAAAGTGAAATCAGTGCTTTTTGAAGCACGTAACAATATGCTTTTCAGTATCTCAATTCAGTGTCTCTAAATGCCAGCAGCCAGGAGTTTAAGAAGCATCAGAAACAAGCAGACTAGCAATAAAAGCCACAAAAACTGTTAAGATTGCATAGTTTTTACCTTGGTTTCCTAATGAAGGCAGTCCTGTGCAATCATTTTGTCTGTATGTCTACATTTCTCCTGGTTTTACCCATCTTCCCTGCTGCTTTGAGTTGAATATTGTTTTCCAGGTTCAACCAAATTTGTCTGTGGGTAAAGGTGTGTATGATTAAAGTTCCTGCAACATGCAAGTTTTGGCCAAAACAGCAGCTCAGCAGAAAAGAGAGGCCTATTAATGACCTCACTGAGGGAAAAGTGGGAAGAGACAGATCTTAGGTAGTTTGTTTAATCCACCCCCAAAAAAGAGGTAACAGCCAGATGGCTAAGCAGCGTATGTGCAGTTCTGAGCTAGTAACTGTGCTGCTGACTCTTGTCCAGTCAGCAAACCAAAAATGCATGTAGATGAAGAGGCACAAGGACATTGTGGTGTGGAAACTCAGAATCCATGGGAAAGAACTGGCAATGCCTAAATCAGAAGGTGTTAGTGACTCAGAAGGGTGGTGGACATTTGCATTATGACAAAAACATTTCCAGTAAATCAGCAGGAAAACACATTCATTAATTCCATTGATTCTGTTATTAAGAAAACACTAACTACGTACATTTTATAATAGCTAATAATATGACAGAGGTTCCCATCAGCTTTAGCTGTTATATGAATAAGTTACTTGCAGAAGAACTCAGCATATAGGAACGTATTCCTATAAACCTGCTAACTGATTCTAAGTTCATCAAGGACATAAAACTACATAGGTGATTAACTTCTTAAACATACACTTAAATGTTTTCCTAAACTCTAGCATTCACATTGGCTTAAGCCAACTTAATCCACTGGCTTAAGTCAAGACACACAGAGTGCTCCACTGGACATTCCCTTCTAGTTTGTTCATTTAAAATTGCAGAATCAAATTGGCAGTCGCAGTGCCAGAGTTAAGGTCAAGTTCAGCTTTCACTGAAAGTAGAGGCACATCAACCTATTTCTTTTACTTCTACAAAACTGCCTTATACAGAACTTTCATGTTTTGAAATGAACATTTAAATGATGTTGTACTTAGCATCATATATTTTTTTCATACCAAATGATATTTGAAAGGGTAAAACAGGTCTTACTAACTTCCTCTAAGTTAAAATCTGAAATTTCACACACTGACTACCAGCCTGCATCTGCTGATTTATGATGCTTTCAGAGAGGGAGAACTACAAAAATTTCCTTTAAAATGGTTGTCATCTCCTTTTGGTCTAACAGCCTGAGGCCCCTACTGTCCTCCATCAAGATATACTCCCTCATTTGTTCAATGTGTTGTACTCCATGCAAGTGAAATCAAGCTGACATTAGAAAAGATGGTGGCCTCTAGCATCCAATGTGTTTTTTCCTCTTTAATAGCCTACTTAATTTAACTCTATCCTACTGTGACCAGTAGGAAAAATATGAAAACAAGTCCTCCTTCTCTTCAGTTTAATTAAATGCTGCAAATGTTATTATCACAGTAGTATGATTGCAACCTTTTGTCACTCTAAAGCACAAGCAAATGTATCTGTGTACATTCATTGTGCAACTGCATACCTTCAGGTTCCTTCCAAAAAACCCTAACTCTCAATACATCATTTTACCTAGACCCTTTCTTTCTCTAGCAGTAGGTATTACCAGCCATGCCAAAACATTTTTTTGTACCGAACTCCTAAAAGGGGGAGTTTCTGTCAACAACCAAACCACTAAACTGAGCCTCTTAAGAGCAATTATATCAATCAGAGAATGCGTATTAAGCTGATAAAGAAAAGCAAGGTCTGAACAGCTTTTCTCTTTTCCTGTTGGTAATGCTATAATATGACCAAACAGTTCTACTAAAAATAAAGAAACAGAACTCACAATCAACAGGATGGTATTCATAATTTTTTATTATTACTTTGATTTTCCTTTGGGAAATAATATCACCCACTCAATAAGGCAATGGCATGCAAAAGTAACTGCAGCAATAAAGTCTTAGCTTCTAACAGTCACTGACATACTGAAGTCAAAGTATTATCTTCATCCAAGTAAAAGGCATATTTCCGAAGACAGATTTAATGTATTGACTTGAATAAATGTTTGTACTTAAGTAAACTTTGGCTCATGACACTTTATGAACATAATGAAAACTTTAATATGAAGTGCACAAGCACCATAAAATTACAATTGTGAGCTATTAAGAAATGACTGTAATTTTAAATACTGTATGAGATACAACACTTTCCATTTTAAAAAACAGTAAATCCACTGATCATATCTTAAATTCCAGTATTAATCCTGGTGAGTTCTTTGAAAATTGTGACTGTATCCTTCACTCTGGACACAGAGGCTTTTGATTAGACATCTGTGCATGTAAAAAGACAAGACACTCATTCTCAACAGAGCAGTTCTTTTACAGATTTTAAATGGCAGTTTTCATTTCAAGTTTATGGGTCTAATAATGATGAGGTCCTAAAATTAACAGCTTTCAAGGCAATACTGTAACCTTCTACATGTCTATTTAAATGATAAAAACTCCTGTACATGTATCAGGCCTAATACAAGTATCAGTAATAAAACTATTTCACAAAATAAAAGGTTTTTGCCTCACTTCTGAAGTGCTCCCTCCAGATTCTCAGTACCATTTTTTTTTTATCAAACTGAATTATTTCTCACACTTAGACACATACACTAACAATGCTATCGAAACTTCTAACAGTGCTCCTTTGCTCTTCAACTCATTCACAATCGAGGCACAGATGTTCAGTTATTAGCTGCCTAACCCCTGACAATTTTAATTAGATACCAAAATATCTTTCAGGACCTGAGTTTTGTTTTTTTCTTTCAAAATATTTAAGCTTGAAACAACTTTTCAAATAACTATTTGCCATGCATCACTCATTCTCTTAAAATAATCTGAAAACTCATCTATTTTACAAGTCTGTGCAAAACGCCCACCATGCCCATGTAATACACAATAAATACTGATCGCCCACTATAAACTCATAAATCTTAATTTACTACRCCTATACAATTAAGCTCACAGTAGAGCTTGATAGTATACATACAAATCCAGTACTAAAAATGTGTATGACAACCTAGCAACACAAACACAAAGAATACTGCAAACATCACTACAGTAAGTGTCTGGTGAAATAAAGACTACAATGAACAAAGCTCTTTGTCTAATGGGGTCTTTATTCTACTCTGAAATATCTTGATTCTCAGCTAAACTCTATGAATATTTTGCACAACAATGCCTTCATACCAGGAAGGAACCAAAACAAAACCAAGGCCATTTTACTTACTTTACTTCCTTCKGCAAAGTACTGCAGAAGTGCAGGTTACAGTTTGAAGACTCTTAAATTCCTTTATTATAATCTATATAATACGGAGGATTAAAAGAACTTAAGTCTGTGGTTTACTTGTCTACTGAAGCTCTTAAAAAGGACATATCTTCATGGTTTCCGAGAATTTTTTCCCCTTGCTCCTATATATTCCAAATTTCCTAGAACAAACAGTAAAACCCTAAAAAGCACAGCCTACAAGAGATACTGAAGAAACTGGGGTTTTAGCCCAGAGAAAAAACGAAGTGAAGGAAGACATAACAACAATCTTCTAATATGTAACAGAAAGATGGGCAGTTATCATCCATATCTGTCAGGAACAAGATAAATGACAACATCTACTAAAACAAAGGAGATTCAGGTTGGACTGTAGCTGTAAAAGGCCATTCTGGCAGCCAGTGACACCATATTTCCCCAGAATCTCCACAGCTCTCCAGCTCCTGTGCAAGTAACAGGACCTGCAGTCCCTCCTCCCGAGCAGCATCAGCACCAGCCAGCGTGGCTCCAGCAGATGCTTCTCCCTTCCTACTCTTATTGAAGTTCTGCATTAGACACGAGGAAAACTTTCTGACAGTAGGGATAGTTAGGCATTATTCTCTTCACAGAAGGTGCAATGTCCACGATTAATTTTATGAGACCAAGTTAGGCAGAGAGCTACCTGATCTGCCTTGGAGCATGGAGGAACAACAGGACCTCCTAAAGTCCATCCCCAAATCATTTTTCAGTTTCATTTACTTGCAGGTTGGAATAACATTCTCATTTTGACCACCGACTATAAGCTTTAGGTATCTTGACAATAAGTCTTTCCCTTTTTCAAAAGACTTACTGAATTCACCAGGGACCTGATGCAAATGTAAAACCAGCCAAAGACATCTGTTGCTCAAGAGAAAAAGGCTGCTGCTGCTTTCAACATCAAAGAGACCTCTCTTTTGGCATGCACCATGCTATAACAATCAAACCCAGCGGATCGGCACGGCCAGGCCCGACTCCTGCGGGACAGCGCGGAGCCTCCCAAAGCTCAGCGCGAGGTTAGCCCTCCCCAGCTGCCGCTGCCTGGCACCCGGCGGCCACGAGGCACTTAGGGGCTCTCGCGGCCGCTCGCACCGCCTCACACGCACGCAGGACGCCCCTCGCCGCCGCTCGCCATCCGCCCCAACGCCTCGGTGCAGGGCGCCCTGGGCACGAGGCACTGCCGCGGCACAAGGCCGCCCCCCCCCCCCCCCCCCCACACACCAGCTGCCCCCGGAGGGCCTCCCCCCCACACACCTCCAGCTTGTGGTTGATCTGGGACACGGTCTGCGCCTTGTGGCAGAGCTGGGCGAAGCAGGAGCTGAGGCTGGTCATTTTCTGCCGCCCCTCGTAGGTGATGTCGGCCTGGTCGGGGTCGATCTCGCCCAGCAGCAGGTCCACATCCACGAAGGCCTTGTCGAACTCCTTCTCCAGCACCTCCAGCCAGCGGAACATGGACACGCCGCCGCCCGGCGGCGAGGCCGCGCCGGCCGCGCCCCCGCCGCAGGCCCCG